>NC_091951.1:326839196-327139196 GCF_031021105.1 Erythrolamprus reginae | reverse complement strand
ATATTTTTGGTTTTCCTTAGCTAGGTTGCAGGTTTTTGAACTGTTTCTCCCTTGCCGAGAAACAGCATTTTACCTGCCCTTTTCTTTTAATTATTTTCTGAGGAAGTCTAGTACAAGTAGTCCTCAACTTTCAACTACAGTTGCAACCAGAGTTTCCATTCTTAAACAAAAGGCATTTAAGTGAATGGCACACAATTTTGTGTCTAATTTTTGCCATGGTTGTTAAGCAAATCACTGCTTTGAGTGAATCATTCAGTCATTAAGTGAATCCAGCGTCTCCCATTCACTTCTTAGAAGCCAGTTGGGAAGATTCCAAATGATGAGCCTATGATCCCAGGTGACTGTAATTGTCATAAATGCACGCTGGTTGCCCAAGTATCTGTATTTTCGTCATGTGACTGCCAGGATGGTACAATGGTTGTAAGTGCAAGAATCAATTGTAAGTCGTTTTTTCCAGTGCTCTTGTAATTTCAAATGGCCACTAAATGAATGGTTATAAGTTGAGGAGTTGGGTATCTTTCTCTTGTGGTTGTAAATCAGAACTGTAAAATAATTCCTCCTCCTCCTCTGCTTTGTAGTGTTCTCCTCTTTCTACGCAATAATAATGATAAGAACAATAGAAGTTTTAAACATGCATAGGAAACTGGCTATCAGGCTGCATCAGATTTCCCCCCCTTAGCTATTTCTCATGCTCTGAAGAGAGAGCATGCATGGCACATTTGGTTATAAGTCTTATTAGTCTTTTGTTAATTGTGGGGAATTCTGGGAGGTAAAGTTATCAAATTTGAGGGTGAATTGCACTACCAGGTTTGAGAAACATCGCTTTAGAATATTAAATATCAAGTAAATTTTTGCAATATTTTCTGATCTGATACTACTAATGGCACTTTGTGTTTTTCATGGTAAGCCCCAATCCACAGTGTAGGAATGTGCTTTTAGCAATGGCTGCTTCTTGCTACTTCAGTAACTTGCTGCAAAACAGTTTGCCCTGAAAACAACATAACTGCGAGTTTCCCCATCTTTCGTATACAACAGAGATCCTGAAACTTGGCAACTTTAAGGCTTGTGGACTTCAACTCCCATAGCTGGCTGGAGAATTCTGGGAGTTGAAGTGCACAAGTTTTAAAGTTTTAAAGTTCAGGGATCAAGATATACAATCAAGTGAACAGGCAGTGTTATGAATACACTCGAACTTGTATCAGGACCCTGGACAGATCAATAACATCTATAATCTCTTGGATGTTTTGGAGCAAGATTTTCTGCCACAGCAACTTCAGGATAAGTGGATTCTCATCTGCTAATTTTCGTGTCATTGGTGAGATACTGAGAGGATTTTTAAGCATCATCCATTACAACAGCTTAATTGAATTTGCCATGTGATCTTACATACAGCATATGAAGTGCACTGAAACAGAGAAACCTATCGTCTATGCCATGGTTACCATGGTAAATCAAATCTTTTCAGTGGCCTCATTAGTCAAGAGAGCTTTTATAGGTTTGCAGTATGTATAACTAATACCGTATATGTGCCATCAGGTTGTGAGAAAAAAAGCATTTTCAGTTCTTCAGGAAAACGTGGTTAGCCACGATTGCCTCGTCATTGTCGTATGAGTGATGTACACATCATCAATAGTCATGAAACTGTGGCTAGGAAAAATGAAATTGTGTTTATCTGAGAAAAATACTTGGGATTTATTTAAATACAAGAGAGTTTTCATCTTTGCAGAGCATCATGTACAAAAAAAGAACTGAATTTTGATCTTCTTGGAAATACATATACAGTGATCCCTCAATTAGCGCGGGGTTTATGTTGCAAGACCTCCCGCGCTAATCGATTTCCGCGTTATAGTGGTGCGGAAGTAAAACCACCATCTGCGCATGCGCGCCATTTTTTTCATGGCCGCACATGCGCAGATGGTGGAGTTTGCGTGTGGGCGGCGGGGAAGACCAAGGGAAGGTTCCTTCGGCCGCCCAACAGCTGATCTGCTCCGCAGCGCGGAAGCAGCGAGGAGCCGAAGATGGGGTTTCCCCGTTGCCCAGGCAAAGGGGAAACCCCATCTTCGGCTCCTCGCTGCTGCCGCGCTGCGGAGCGGATCAGGTGTTGGGCGGCTGAAGGAACCTTCCCTTGGTCTTCCCGCCGCCCAGGCAAAGGGGAAACCCCAAGATCGCTTGCCGCTTGCCGCTTGCCGTATTGCAGCTTGGAGCCTTGCTTCGCCTCCTTCGCTGCAATACGGCAAGCGGCAAGCGGCAAGCGATCTTGGGGTTTCCCCTTTGCCTGGGCGGCGCTGGGGCCATGCGGAGCCGCTCATCTAGGGGGGCGTGGACCGGCAAGGTGCCCTCCGCTCTCTCTCTTTCTCTCTCATATACCACGCCGGCAACAGGGAGAGAAAGAGAGAGAGAAATGATAGAAAAAAGTGGAGAAAAAAAGAGAACTTATTTTTTAATTAATATTTTTTGAAAAACCGCGTTGCAGCGTTTCGCGCTAATCGAGACCGTGCTAATCGAGGGATCACTGTATACTATATATATACCTCTAAATAAGATCCAGGTCTTGTATTCCCTTTGCAAAAATTTGGAATCAATATTATGGGGCTTTGTGCCATTTACCTTCCATTTCTTTATTTTTGCTAAACATTTCTGGGATGGACGTTATTCTAAACTTTCTAGAGAAACAGACATTGTCACAATTGTTCATGTTTTAGAATAGAATAGAATTTTTATTGGCCAAGTGTGATTGGACGCACAAGGCATTTGTCTTGGTGCATATGCTCTCAGCGTACATAAAATAAAATATACATTTGTCAAGAATCATGTGGTACAACACTTAATGATTGTCATAGGGGTCAAATAAGCAATGAAGAAGCAATATTAATAAAAATCTTAGGATATAAGCAACAAGTTACAGTCATACAGTCAACATGGGAGGAAATGGGTGAAAGGAATGATGAGAAAAACGTCCACAGTTCGGCAGAGTCTCTTGCAGAGGCCTGGAACAAGGCTGCAGCGGAGGCTCTTGATCGGATTGCGCCTTTGCGACCTCTCCGTGGCGCTAGACCCCGTAGAGCCCCATGGTTCAACAAGGAGCTCCGGGAGTTGAAACGCCAAAAGAGACGTCTAGAGAAGCGATGGAGGAAGAGTAGGTCTGAATCTGATCGAACACTTGTAAGAGCTTTTATTAAGACTTACAAAGTGGCGCTCAAGGCGGCAAGATGCGCGTACCATGCCGCCTTGATTGCATCAGCGGAATCCCGCCCGGCTGCTCTGTTTAGGGTGACCCGCTCCCTTCTTAATCAGGGGGGAGTTGGGGAGCCCTTGCAGAGTAGTGCCGAGGAGTTTAACATGTTTTTCGCTGATAAAGTCGCTCAGATCCGGGCCGACCTCGACTGCAATTGTAAAACAGAGTCGACTGACAACGAGTCAGTCGAGGTGACTGGGGCACGTACTTGTCCACCTGTCTGGGAAGAGTTTGATCTGGTGACACCTGATGAAGTGGACAAGGCCATTGGAGCTGTGAGTTCCGCCACCTGTCTACTGGATCCGTGTCCCTCCTGGTTGGTCTCGGCCAGCAGGGAGGTGACACGGAGCTGGGCCCAGGAGATTACCAATGCTTCCTTGGGGAGAGGAGTCTTTCCAACACTCTATAAAGAAGCGCTCATGCGCCCCCTCCTCAAGAAGCCTTCCCTGGACCCAGCCGTACTTAATAACTATCGTCCAGTCTCCAACCTTCCCTTTATGGGGAAGGTTGTCGAGAAGGTGGTGGCACTCCAGCTCCAGCGGTCCTTGGAAGAAGCCGATTATCTAGGTCCCCGACAGTCGGGTTTCAGGCCCGGTTACAGCACGGAAACCGCTTTGGTCGCGTTGATGGATGATCTCTGGCGGGCCCGGGACAGGGGTTTATCCTCTGTCCTGGTGCTCCTCGATCTCTCAGCGGCTTTCGATACCATCAACCATGGTATCCTTCTGCACCGGTTGGAGGGGTTGGGGGTGGGAGGCACTGTTCTCCAGTGGTTCTCCTCCTACCTCTCTGGCCGGTCGCAGTCGGTGTTAGTGGGGGGTCAGAGGTCGGCTCCGAGGTCTCTCCCTTGTGGGGTGCCTCAGGGGTCGGTCCTCTCCCCCTTGCTATTTAACATCAACATGAAACCGCTGGGTGAGATCATCCAAGGACATGGGGTGAGGTATCATCAATATGCCGATGATACCCAGCTTTACATCTCCACCCCATGCCCAGTCAACGAAGCGGTGGAAGTGATGTGCCGGTGCCTGGAGGCTGTTGGGGCCTGGATGGGTGTCAACAGACTCAAGCTCAACCCGGATAAGACGGAGTGGCTGTGGGTTCTGCCTCCCAAGGACAATTCCATCTGTCCGTCCATTACCCGGGGGGGGGGGAATTATTGACCCCCTCAGAGAGGGTCCGCAACTTGGGCGTCCTCCTTGATCCACAGCTCACATTAGAAAACCATCTCTCAGCTGTGGCGAGGGGGGCGTTTGCCCAGGTTCGCCTGGTGCACCAGTTGCGGCCCTATCTGGACCGGGACTCATTGCTCACAGTCACTCATGCCCTCATCACCTCGAGGTTCGACTACTGTAATGCTCTCTACATGGGGCTACCTTTGAAAAGTGTTCGGAAACTTCAGATCGTGCAGAACGCAGCTGCGAGAGCAGTCATGGGCTTATCTAGGTATGCCCATGTTTCACCATCACTCCGCAGTCTGCATTGGCTGCCGATCAATTTCCGGTCACAATTCAAAGTGTTGGTTATGACCTTTAAAGCCCTTCATGGCATCGGACCAGAATATCTCCGAGACCGTCTCCTGCCGCACAAATCCCAGTGACCGATTAGGTCCCACAGAGTGGGCCTTCTCCGGGTCCCGTCAACTAAACAATGTCGGTTGGCGGGCCCCAGGGGAAGAGCCTTCTCTGTGGCGGCACCGGCTCTCTGGAACCAACTCCCCCCGGAGATTAGAACTGCCCCTACTCTTCCTGCCTTCCGTAAACTCCTTAAGACCCACCTTTGCCGTCAGGCATGGGGAAATTAAACATCTCCCCTGGGCACGTTTAATTTATACATGGTATGCTTGTGTGTGTGTCTGTTAGTATATGGGGTTTTTCTTAAATCTTTAAATATTTTAATTAATTGGATTATCATGATTGTTTCACTTGTTGTGAGCCGCCCCGTCTTCGGAGAGGGGCGGCATACAAATCCAAATAATAAGTAATAATAAATAAGAATAGAAGTGCAGATTTAGTAGAAAGTCTGACAGTGTTGAGGGAATTATTTGTTTAGTAGAGTGATGGCGTTCGGGAAAAAACTTTTCTTGTGTCTAGTTGTTGTGGTGTGCAGTGCTCTGTATCGACGTTTTGAGGGTAGGAATTGAAACAATTTGTGTCCAGGATGTGAGGGGTCAGTAAATATTTTCCCCGCCCTCTTTTTGACTCGCGCAGTATACAGGTCCTCAATGGAAGGCAGGTTGGCAGCAATTGTTTTTTCTGCAGTTCTGATTATCCTCTGGAGTCTGTGTCGATCCTGTTGGGTTGCTGCACCAAACCAGACAGTTATAGAGGTGCAGATGACAGACTCAATGATTCCTCTGTAATGTGAATGCTCAATTATTATATTTTTGTGTGATACTGCCCATAAAAGTATACAATATTATAGCAGGGGAAAATCTAAATGGATGAAATATACATGCATGGGATGTGGGGGAAAGGCTGTGCGAATGAGAAAGAATAACCTGTTGTTTTATTTTAGGAAGGGGCTGTAGTTTCAATGCAAAAGTTTCAATTTTCTTTCTAGGCTTCTCCAAGAAATGTGACTCACAGAAAAGTGGCTATGTAAGACTGAGCTTCTCAAGTTCATATTTGGTAGTACAGTGATCCCTCTATTATCGCGAGGGTTCCGTTCCAAGACCCCTCGCGATAATCGATTTTTCGGGATGTAGTGGTGCGGAAGTAAAAACACCATCTGCGCATGCGCGCCCCTTTTTCCATGGCCGCGCATGTGCAGATGGTCTTTTTACTTCCGCACCTGGGAAGACCCAGCAGCTGAGGAGCCGCCTGCCTGCCCGCTTGTCCGCCGCTTGTCCGCTTGTCCGGCCGCCGCTTTTCCGCTTGTCCGGCCGCCGCTTTTCTGCCGCTTTTCCGCTTGTCCGGCCGCCGCTTTGCCGCCGCTTTTCCGGCCGCCGCTTTGCCGCTTGTCTGGCCGCTGCTTTTCCGCCCGCCGCTTGTCCGCTGCTTGTCCGGCCGCCGCAGCTGATCTGCTCGGCAGCGCAGTAGCACGAGGAGCCGAAGATGGGGTTTCCCCGTTGCCCACGCAAAGGGGAAACCCCATCTTCGGCTCCTCGCTGCTACTGCGCTGCCGAGCAGATCAGCTGCTGGGCGGCCGAAGGAACCTTCCCTGGGTGCCGCCCGCCGCTCGAGAGCAAGAGGGGGAGAGATAGAGAAAGAGAGAGAAGGAAAGAAAGAAATGAGAGAGGGAGGAAGAGAGTGTGAGAGAGGAAGAAGCAAGATAGAGAAAGAGAGAGAGAAAGAAAGATGATAAAGGAAGGGAGTGACGTCATCGGGTCGAAAAATCGCGATATAGCGTTTCGCAAAGATCGAGATCGCGAAACTCGAGGGATCACTGTATAGTACAAACAGACTTCCAGAAACATGTTTTTATTAGCCATTATATGCTCCATTCATTTAAGACTTTGGTCCCGTAATGATATAGCTATGACCTAAAACTTAACTATAAAGGGTAATATTTTGCACTCAATTAACTTGAAATGGATTTAATGTGGCCTCTTCTATCTTTTAAAAAAAGTTTTGCTTGGAATTTAAAGGAAGCGTTCCGTGGTTTTTATTTTTCTTTGCTTTTTTTCCTTGCTCCCCCTTTCCCCCAGAAGGAAAGCTAACATTTTTATATACGTAGACCAAAACAAGAACCAAAAGAGTCTAGTATTTGCCCAATGGCCAACAAGAGGTTAGTTGGCGAAATACCTACTTCTGCGTCATTGTTTTCATTTCATCATGTAGTTAGTATTTAGTAAATTAAAATGGTGAAAGAAAGAATAAGAAACAGGGAGAGTGAGACTCAGAGAGAGAAATGCTAATTAGAGAAATAGAGTTAGTTAACTGCCCATATGATAAATGGGCACAATCAGTTCTTATTTATAGCTTACAGTATATTACAAGTATGCAAAAGATATTCTAGAGTCTGAACATCTCTCCTTGGCTATTATCCTAGAAGCCGAGGTACTAACTAAAACAGTTACAAGAACAAAACTTGTTTCAAAATGAAATTAAACAAATAAAACATACAGGAACCTATAAAAGAGAAAATGTGCATTTGTGAAGTATTAGCATAATGCAATACAAGTGATTTAAGCAAACGGAAAAAGAGCAAATGAGAAGAAAGTCAAGCTTTATTTGGGATCTGCAAGCCTTGGCACACTGTACTCTTTGTAGTTCTACTGCTATTACAGGGCTAAGGAGTCCATCTCTCCAGCAGTCTACTTCCCCCGTGACAATCCCTGACCCCTGAATCAGCACATTTGCTAAACCTAGAGAACCACTACAACATAGAAACATACAAGATTGACAGCAGAAAAAGGTTGACCTCATGGTCAATCTAGTCCGCCCTTATACTATTTCCTGTATTTTATCTTAGGATGGATATATGTTTATCCTACTCTTTCAGTAAAACAATATTTTCTCACGTTACTTCTAATCTTTCCACCAGCTAACCTCAGATTGTGCCCCCTTGTTCTTGTGTTCACTTTCCTATTAAAAACACTTCCTCTCCTGAACCTTATATAACCCTTTAACATATTTAAATGTTCCAATCATGTCCCCCCTTTTCCTTCTGTCCTCCAGACTATACAGATTGAGTTCATTAAGTCTTTCCTGATAAGTTTTATCCTTAAGCCCTTCCACCATTTTTGTAGCCTGTCTTTGGACCCGTTCAATTTTATCAATATCTTTTTGTAGGTGAGGTTTCCAGAACTGAACACAGTATTCCAAATGTGGTCTCACCAGCACTCTATACAGTGGGATCACAGTCTCCCTCTTCCTGCTTGTTATACCTTTAGCTATGCAGCCAAGCATTCTACTTGCTTTCCCTGACTGTACTGTTCACCCATTTTGAGACTGTCAGAAATCACTTCCCCTAAATCCTTCTCTTTTGAAGTTTTTGCTAACACAGAACTGCCAATACAATACTCAACCCATCCCTTAAACCGTAACAGTCATAAAACAAAGTCAGTCTGCCATTGCTGATAATCTGTTACCTTAAAATACGTTCTTTGGTTGAAGAAATTGATTTTTACCAATTAAATCTATATTTACTTGCATAAAAATTAGCAAATATTCAAGGTGGAATATTCAAGTTGAAGTCCATATATATGAACATTGCTAAATTTGAGAAACATAGCTTTAGTATTTGTATGGCGCCCCGAGTCTTCGGAGAGGGGCGGCATACAAATCTAATAAAATAAATAAATAAATAAATAAATTTAGAAGAATAACATAGAAGAAAGTAGAAACATAAAATAAAAAATTCCACTGAAATTTCTGCATGTCATGCAGTTTTTTTAAATATAAAACATAAACACTATGACAAAATAATTTTCATAAAACCTTTGCCTAATTAATAGTCATTGCCCTTTGTCCGCATTAATAGGAGATATCTTTCAGTAGATTTCCCAAAAGCTTTCAAGTGAGTAAATAGATTCATTGATTAAATGCTGTAGAGTTGGTAATTATATAGTCATTAAAATAGTTTGGTAGTAGATCAAAGAGCTTACTTAACATTGGATCATTTTACCTTTAGTGCGATGATATCGAATGTCAGAGTTGCTCATAGCTGAGAAGCTTCAATTCCAGATGGGGTTGAAAAGGGCAAGCTATAGAAGGGCTGGATAATAGATTGAGGGTAAGGAAGCTTCTCAATTTTATATGACGTATCTGCCATAAAACTTAAATGTGAACTGATTGGAGCCCATGGGTTTTTTCCTAATAATTTTGTAAAGTTTGTTCACCTGGTCAAAAACTTGTCTCTATGAAAATTCAATATAAGTAATCGGCAGCAGTGGTGTTTTGCTGCCGGTTTGGATTGATTCTTTAGAACGGTAATGGAAATTTGCCCCCGTTCGCCAAATCGACAGTGAGGACCGGCGGTCCACACTCCTGAACCAGTCAGTCCTCCGGTCTCCACAGCTTGCAAAAAAGCCTCTCTGGGTATGCGCAGAGGGTCATTCCCATGCTCGTGGGGAAAATGCACCACTTTTATCATGATGTGAACTGATACGTTAAGTAGAATCCACCCCTGATCTTGTAGACCAAATAGTTGATATTAATTCTGAGTGCTGTTCTTTTTTTAGAACAGCAGGAATATTCCCCCTGAAGAAAGAATGCATCTTGGAAATTGTCTCGTGGAAGTCCAAGTCATATTTATTTATTTATTTATTTATTTATTTATCTATCTATCTATCTATCTATCTATCTATCGATCGATCGATCGATCGATCGATCGATCGATCGATCGATCGATCGATCGACCGACCGACCTACCTACCTACCTACCTACCTACTTATTTTTATTGATTGGACTTATATGCTGTCCCTATCCGTGGACTCGGGGCAGCTTACAACATTTTAGTAAAAAAATACAATGGATAAAACATTCAAGGCCAATTAATAGGATAATAACTTTTAAAAAAATCTTAAAACTAAATATTTAAAATCAAAAACTCACACACATACTATCACATCAGATACATTCATTGGGCCGAGACTGGGGTCTTATGACCCCAAGCCTGGCGACATAAATGTGTTTTCAAATTCTTACGGAAGGCAAGGAGGGTGGGGGCAGTGCGAATGGCTGGGGGGAGTTGATTTCAGAGGGCCGGGGCTCCCACAGAGAAAGCTCTTTCTCTGGACCACAACAGTCGGCATTGTCCGGTTGACGGGACCCTGAGGAGACCAACTCTTTGGGACATAACCGGTGCTGGGATTCATACGGCAGAAGGCGGTCTCGGAGATAATCTGGTCCTATGCCATGTGGGGCTTTATAGGTCATAACCAACACTTTGAATTGTGTCTGGAAGCCAATTGGCAGCCAATGCAGTCCACGAAATGATGGAGAAGCGTGGGCATATTTTGGAAGGCGCAAAACTGCTTGTGCGGCTGCGTTTTGGATGATTTGAAGTTTCCAAACACTTTTCAAAGGTAGCCCCAGGTAGAGAGCATTGCAGTAGTCGAACCTCAAGGTGATAATGGCAGGAGTGACTGTGAGCAAAGACTCCCTGTCCAAATAGGACCGCAACTCATGCCCTCATCACCTCGAGGCTCGACTACTGTAACGCTCTCTACATGGGGCTACCTTTGAAAAGTGCTCGGAAACTTCAGATCGTGCAGAATGCAGCTGCGAGAGCAATCATGGGCTTCCCTAGGTATGCCCATGTTACACCAACACTCCGCAGTCTGCATTGGTTGCCGATCAGTTTCCAGTCACAATTCAAAGTGTTGGTTATGACCTATAAAGCCCTTCATGGCACTGGACCAGAATACCTTCGGGACCACCTTCTGCCGCACGAATCCCAGCGACCGGTTCGGTCCCCTAGAGTTGGCCTTCTCCGGGTCCCGTCGACTAAACAATGTCGTCTGGCGGGACCCAGGGGAAGAGCCTTCTCTGTGGCGGCTCCGACCCTCTGGAACCAGCTCCCCCCTGAGATTAGGATTGCCCCCACCCTCCTTGCCTTTTGCAAACTCCTTAAAACCCACCTCTGCTGTCAGGCATGGGGGAACTGAAACATCTCCCCCTTGCCCATGCTGTTTAGGTGTTAGATTGATTGTGTGCTTGTTTTTTAATATTTTGGGGTTGTTTTTTATGAATGTTTTAGCTTAAAATTGTAATTGGATTGGTGGGTATTGGATTTGTTATTATGTATTGTTTTTACCATTGTTGTGAGCCGCCCCAAGTTTGCGGAGAGGGGCGACATATAAATCCAATAAATCTAATCTAATCTAATCTAACTGGTGCATCAAGCAAACCTGAGCAAACGCCCCCCTCACAATAGCCGAAAGATGGTTTTCTAAAGTTAGCTGTGGATTGAGGAGGACGCCCAAGTTGCAGACCATCTCTGAAGGGGTCAATAATTCCCCCCTACCAGGGTAATGGAAGGACAGATGGACATGTCATTGGGAGGCAGTACCCACAACCACTCCATCTTGTCTGGATCGAGCTTGAGTCTGTTGACACCCATCCAGACCCTGACAGCCTCAAGACACCGGCACATTACTTCCACTGCTTCACTGAGTGGACACGGGGTGGAAATGTACAGCTGAGTATCATCAGCGTACTGGTGGTAACTCACTCCATGCCCCTGGATGATCTGACCCAGCGGTTTCATGTAGATATAGTTACCAAGGTTCATTTTAACAGACTTGGATGATTGGCCCACTGCACCCCTTTAACAGAGGAAGCAGATCTTGTAAAATCATAATTCTTTGATTATACCCAGGCAGGACTATAGGAGGCTATTTTTAAAGATGGTTTAGAACTGTGGGTGCCACAGATGGCACGCGGAGCCAAATCTGCTGGCATGTGAGCCTTTGATTTGATTTGATTTGAATGCTGCCCCTCTCCATAGACTTGGGGCGGCTCACAGCATACAATAAGACAATTCATAACAAATCTAATAAATTTTAAAAACTCATTATTAAACCAGACGTACACACAGACACACAATACATAAATTATATAGGCCCGGGGGGAGGGAGGGGGCTCAGCTCCAATGTGCATGTGTATGCTGGCCAGTTGATTTGTGGTTTGCACACAGGCTCTGGGAGGGCGCTTTTGGCTTCCAGAGAGCCTCTGGAGGGATGGGGGAGGGCGTTTTTACCCTCCCCAGCTCCACAGAAGCCTTTGGAGCCTGGGGAGGGTGAAACGCGAGTCTATTGCCCCCCCGAAGTTGGAAAATAGGCCGTTTCAAGCCTTCAGAGGGCCTCCGGAGGGCAGGGTAAGGTGTTTTTGCCCTCTCCAGGACTGAATTATGGGTGTAAGCACTCGCACATACGCGATAGCCCATGCCCATGCTCTTTTGGCACTCGAGAAAAAAAAGGTTCATCATCACTAAAATTCCAGCCTCTCTGCACTTGAAGAACGTATTTATGGAGTTGCAGTAATTGATAGCATATTATTAAACCTAATTTAAAATGCTGGTGATAAAGGCTGGCGTTTCACTGTGTTGAAACAGTTGGGACCATGGGAACCTCTGTGAATCTGTCTGTGCGCTAAGCTTAGTTGGGTAAACCTGGCACAAGAGAAAGAGCATGGGAGAGATCGGTGGTGTTTGTGTCCTCTGCGATAATTTTGCTGACTGGGGATTTTTGAAAATTGTCATTCCAAGCCATCCAGGGAGAATCAAATTGAGAACAAATGTATTCAACATTTTGATAAGATTATCAGTAACTAGAATCAGATGTCTAAGTGTGTGATGGGTTTTTTTTTAAAGAAAAAACTTTGAAAAGAGCTTTAAAAGAGATGAGCAGGAAATAAAACATGGGTTTTTCTGTCTACTTAAAACTCTTATTTGATATCTTCACTTAGGGGAAATACTTTATCTTGATTATCTTGTGTCAATGACACTTTGTTATTGCAACATACATTTTTGAAATGTGAATCAAAGCAAAAACAACCCTAAGCAAATGATTTCGACCTAGTGGAAACTAAACCAATTCCTGTGAAATGCCTAATGTGTTATTTTTGCAAGACTGACCTAATTATTTGCTTCTGAATAAGGATGTTTTCTCTGCAGTTTTCAATGGACTGCATTGAAGGCAAAAAGCCGCTAATATAGGAAATACTTGCATGGAAGCCTGAAAACCCTCTGCCAGAAAAAATATTTGATAAAACCAATGTAATACAGTGGTACCTCTACTTACAAACTTTATCCGTTTCGTGACCAGGTTCTTAAGTAGAAAAGTTTGTAAGAAGAAGTAATTTTTCCCACAGAAATCAATGTAAAATTAAATAATGTGTGCGATTGGGGAAACCACAGGGAGGGTGGAGGCCCTGTTTCCTCCCAGGAGATTCCTAGAGAGGCCCAAGGAGGATTCTCCCTGCCTTTTCCGGCCCTGTTTCCTCCCAGGAGATTCCTAGAGAGGCCCCACTGAGGCTTCTCCCTATCTTTTCCGGTTACAGTTTCGGAGCCTTGGGTTTGTAAGTGGAAAATGGTTCTTGAAAAGAGGTAAAAAAATCTTGAACACCCAGTTTTTATCTAGAAAAGTTCGTAAGCAGAGGCATTCTCAGGTAGAGGTACCACTGTAGTGTGGTTTTCTGTAGCTCTATTTTTGTATTATGTTGTATATCCAGTCCAATATGGTGGGAACAATGGTCATTGTTGACCTTGGTGTGGAAAGTGAAATGATTGTCACTATGCTTTTAGCATATTTGGTTTGCAGCAAGGAATCTAAAATGTGCCCAATCTCCTGTGTAAACTGGATTCCTTATAGTGGAGGAAGTCAGCTCATATGAAAGCAATCATAGGTAGAATTGGCTTCCTGCTAAAGATAACTATAGTGGAGCTCCACACTGTACCTATTGGTGTAAATATACAAAGGCAACATTTAGAACACAGAATGTACAAGCAATCATTTTTCCTTCCCAAGTTAGAGATAGGGCTCTTATTTGGAAGGGACATTCTACATCAATTGTACACGGGTTCTTCCCACTTCTTCACCATTTTTTTTTTTTGATGAGTGCCCAATTCAGAGAAAGAAAAATCCTGTCTCCAAATAGGAACTCCAGAACTGAGCCAAAGTGGAAGAGTTGAATCTTCATCATCCCTTTTCAGTCTTTCCTATTAAAAATAAGTAATTTCCTATAAAAAGACAAGACTACCAAGAAGTGGGCAGACATTAATATGTCTATTTTTTTTTCTTTGACTTTATTCCAGGAAAATATTTCTGTAAAGGATTGAAAGAGAAACAAAAAATATTAGTCCCTGTACACTAATGTTATGTGACATTTTGGTTGGGAGTACTTTTTGTTGGTTGACTCAGACGACTTAAAGTAGGGGTCTCTAATCTTGTTAACTTTAAGACTTGTGGACTTCAATTCCCAGAATTCCTCAGCCAGCTGGCTGAGGAATTCTGGGAATTGAAGTCCACGAGTCTTAAACTTAACAAGGCCGGAGACCCCTAACTTAAAGAATAGTTAGGACATCCAGGATTACTGAGTTTTGTGGCAATTGGAAAATATTTGATTTCCCTTTCATTTCTCATTTTTGTTCCTGCTTTTTGTCACGTTGGTAGGAGACGTGGGTTCATTTGTTATCAATGTCTTTATTCATCCATGAAAGTACAATGTTAATTGAAATTGCTTTTGTATCATATCACAAGAAGGAACCTCGGTCTTTACAATACTTGTAAGCATAATGGAAGGGAAATTATTCTTTGATCTGAAATTCTTCTGTTTTGTTATATGAGGTAATAGAGATATAATAGATTTATTCTGTTATAATGGAATGGTGCATGTTGTGGTTAGCTCTGGCCCTGCGCCTGCCCCAAGGACTGTGGATGTGGGCGAGACATCCACATGCTGCAGGCCTGTCCCCCCCCCGTGGAATCTGCTGATGAAGGCTCCTCTGACCAAGAAGACATGAGTGACAGGGAGGAGGAGAGTGTGGCAGACAGCTCAGAAGGAGATCAATTATCTAGCTCCTCCTTGGATTCAGAGCAAGAGTTAATGATACAACCACGCATGTGGAGAGTGTTGCATAGGCAACAACAACTGAGAGATTATTATCAAAGAAAATGAGGCCACCTGTGGTTGGGTGGGGCTGTGGTAATTAGCGAGGCTGCTATAAATAGCAGCCTGTGGGTTTGGCCATTGTGGAGGATTATCTGATCGTTGTGTTTTGTGACTGCTTTACTGACTTTGTGCTGATTTTTCCCCATTTTGAAACTAAACCAGGGCAAAGTGTGTTTCACTTTGTGAAAGAAGAAGGACTGTGAATTGCCTCACAGCTGCAAGATAAGTATCACAGAACTGATAAGGGACTTGTACAAATTACCAGTTTGTTTGGAGACAAGTGCTCTTTGCTATACCAAAAGAGGGCTTGGTTTAAGTGAATTTACATTATAAAGAACATTGTTTTGAATTTTCAAACGTGTGTGTGTCTGAACTTTGTACCTGTGCATTTTTGGGAGGGTTCTACCAGAGAGCCCGACAGAACAGGTGCATTTGACCACTCCCCCCATATAACTCAGGAAAATTTTTACAGTGGTACAACTAATATGACTCTTGTTCTTGAATACCTTTTTAAAAGAAAAGTTTATTTATTTCATTTAGCAAAATTTAAATAGCTGCCCATTTTCCAAACCATGACTGGGCAGCTTATAAATATAATGGGCAGCTTAAAAATAAAACAGTGAATCATAAATAAAAAAGTAAACATTAAATCCCACTCTTGTGTGAGAAAAACAGTCACTTGACATCATAGAGATAGCTTGCATGTTCATAGTGAGACCCACAAGGTTGATGAAAAAAAAAAGCTTTTTAAGGGCTTTCTCGATAGCATGTAGGGACGGAGGCCAAACTCACCTCAGGGAGAATAAACTGTCCAGCAGGTGGGGGCCACAGCAGAAAAGGCACATTGTCTGGGTCCCAGCAGATAGAACTCTATGAAAAAGATATGACTGATTCTTTATGGGTTCAGTTTGAAACAGAAGAGGCGCCTGTTTTCATAAAATTTAATTTTGTTGTATAGACTTGTAAATGAAACAATAAAGGTAACCTTATGATACATAGGAAGATTATCTCAGTCAAGGAGATACCTTAGATTGGTGTCTTAAAGAAGGACTTATTGACGTAAATGTTTTAAGCTTAGCATATCTTGTTAAGTGTCTGATTTAAAATAAATGCCATCCATCCAAATGGCAGAATGTTGGTGCAACTTTTAAGGGGTGGGTTGCTAATGAAAAACAAAAACACCAATACTTCAGGGATTGCTAAACTGGAAAATTCTTGTACTCTGTAGCCTAAGGGAGATCATTTCTTATATTAGTCTGAAGTGCTATGGAATGGAGCAGAGTTAATGAAGCTCAGTTCAGCTGAAACAGCTTCAAGAGAGTTGACTGTGTAATATATTCAAAACTGCAGGATTATGTATTCACCCTGATGGAAATTTTTAATTTTTTCATCCCATCAAGATCTTTTACATGGGAGAAAAGATTTTGGTTTTGTTAGCTATATTCCAAGTTACTCATCTAATATATTCAAAGCCATTGGTAGAAAAAGTTTGGTAAAATTTCTTTGCATTGTTTGGGATGAGATTTTAAAGAACTGCCTGTATATGTAATACAGTGATACCTTGTCTTACAAACTTAATTGGTTCCAGGATGAGGTTCTTAAGGTGAAACGTTTGTAAGACGAAACAATGTTTCCCATAGGAATCAATGGAAAAGCAATTAATGCGTGCAAGCCCCAAATTCACCCCTTTTGCCAGCTGAAACGCCCATTTTTGCGCTGCTGGGATTCCCCTGAGGTTCCCCTCCATAGGAAACCCCACCTCCGGAGGTGGGGTTTCCCAGCGAAGGGAGCCTCAGTGAAATCGCAGCATTGCAAAAACACCAAAGTCTTTGAAACCCCACCTCTGGACCTCTGTGTTTTTACAATGCTGCGATTTCACTGAGGCTCCCCTTGCTGGGAAACTTCACCTCCGGACTTCCGTTGCCAGCGAAGCACCCATTTTTGTGCTGTTGGGATTCCCCTGCAGCATCACAAAAACACGGAAGTCCAGAGGTGGTGTTTTCCATGGAGGAGAGCCTCAGGGGAATCCCAGCAGCACAAAAACGGGTGCTTTGCTGGCAACGGAAGTCCCGAGGTGGGGCATCCCAGCAGCGGCAGTGGGTTTGTAAGGTGAAAATAGTTTGTAAGATGAGGCAAAAAAATCTTAAACCCTGGGTTTGTATCTCGAAAAGTTTGTATGACGAGGTATCACTGTATATCAAAGCAGAGGTAGATAATGTTGGGGCGGACACTGAATCTAATAATAATGTATGTACCATAAGTCCATTTCTAGCATGAGAATTGAAGATTAATATGACACTTTGTCAAGAAATATTGCAGGTTCAAAATTCAGAAGTTAATATTTTGGCTGCATTGCAAATGTCATAGGGGCTGAAAGTAACATTGTCATGAAACTTGCATTTTGTATACCAACTCAAAACTTATGTAATAAATTAAGGTAAATGGGATATTAGCCTCTTTTTTATTACAGTTCACCTTGAGACTTCATGCAGATTTATGTACTTCATTTAACTCAGCATGAATAAGATTTTGACCATCGCTGCTGAAATCTTAATTGTTTACTGTTCTCCAAATACTTTTCCTATCATATTGCTTGTTTATTTTTTCCTAGTGAAGAATAATTTATGATACTGCCAAAGGGAGAATTTTGAGTAATTAGGTTACCTGAAGGGGTGCACAATATGATAGACTTTTCAGTCATTAAGCTGCAAGGTCTATATTGTTAAAAGCTGATGACAGCTCAATGAAAAATTCATTAAGAAAAAAAAAGACTTTGAATGATGGCTATGGCTGTCCAAAGCATAAAGATAAGTATTTTTTTTAAATGCTATTTATTTTTATTTACTATGTTTAGGACCCTGTGATGCAGAGTCTGTATTTTGTGATGTTAGCTATCATACTGGTTAATATTAGGAATTCCCTATTTATAAGCCTGAGAATGGATCAAGAATTTTCAGAAAGAAAGAATGTTCAAGAGAGCTAAATTTCATTCCCTGTAATCATTAGATTGTTGAGTTTTGGATTGAGTTCCAAAAATTGGCATCACATGTGGGTAATACAGTAATCAGGAATATTTCCCTATTTGTGTACCACATTTCTGAGTGCTAAGCTGCCACATGCATAGTTCCCTCTAAGCTGAGCAGTGAGCAATCACTCACTTAAAAGTCATCATCAACTCAGAGTTTTCCAAACCTGCCCAGAAGCCGAGAGGGAAAGAGTGAGAGGGAAGGAGAGAGAGAGGAAGAGAGAGAAACAGATAGAAAAAAGAGAGGAAGGAAAAGAGAAAGAAAAAGAATGGGAGTAAGGAAGAGAGAAAGAAAATCAAAATCTAGTTTGAAACTAGCTCAACTATTTAAGTGGCATTTTGATATTGATAGAGTTGCCCTATTATGAGCTCACTGTTATAGACACACAGTACAGTATTTTATTTTGAAATTCTCTGATGCAAAACAAGGTGGGTTTTTTATTTGTTTGTTTGTTTGTTTATTTATTTATTATTTCTGTGCTGCCCAGTCCCGAAGGGACTGCCGCTCAGACACTATACTTTTCCGCCCACCCGGAAAAAAAATTAGAGGGAACACTGGCCACATGTTTATATTTTTGAAAATAAGGAGTGAGAGTGGGGCAGAGGAACCGACTGAATTATTTGCTTATTTCTTTACCCTGTAACCTAATATGTAGCCCTATTGCACCCGATAGGAGTTAATTGGTATGCTTATAGTCACTCCTGTATTTCCATCTAAAGGTGTAATTGATGCAAATATGAATTAAACATCAGTAACATCTATTTTTCTTTCCTCTGTCTGCTTTTTTGCTTGACTTTTTAATCAGTTTATTTGAGAGTTCTTTAAAATTTGATATTAAGGATATTGTCTCAAGTGATGATTAGGTAATAATTTTGATAGCCAATGAGATTCATATAGGGTGTTTGTGGGGAGTGTTTTTCTTCCCTAATTTTTAAAGAAGTTGAAGAAATAATTAGGAAAAATAACGAGGAAAAAACTTCCACTGACTAATTTTCTTTCCCTTTTGTTTCATCTCATTACGGTAGTTTGTCCAAGGATTTGTAAACTCTTAAAGTGAATTTTTTTGTTTTCATTTTCCTTTTATCTTTAGTTATTAATTCTTATGGGAATTAGTCATGAGCCTTGAGCTGGTGATAAGTTCTCTCTCTGTTTCTCAGGGTTGTATGCTGCAGGAAATTTTGATTTTTAATAAATGGACATACAAGGAGCAATTTTCCTGAATCTTTGGGGAAACTTTTCTGATATAGATTCAGAGGAATTTCAACATCATAGAATGGAAGCAGAAAGCAAAAGACTCTGGAGCTCCATGGTGTACTCTTGGGTTAATACAGGATGCAAAGAGAGCCAGGGTGGCGCAGCAGGTAGAGTGCTGTACTGCAGGCCACTGAAGCTGACCGTAGCTGTATAGGTCAGCAGTTCAAATATCATCACCGGCTCAAGGTTGACTCAGCTGTCCATCCTTCCGAGGTGGATAAAATGAGGATCCAGATTGTGGGGGCAATATGCTGGCTCTGTTAAAAAGTGCTATTGCTAACATGTTGTAAGCCGCCCTGAGTCTAAGAGAAGGGTGGCATAAAAATCGAATAAATAAATAAATAGAATTAATAAAAATAAGATACAGGCGACACTAATAATTACACTGAACCAGGTAGGGGTTCCACTTACCGGCTGCTACCAGTATGCCCTTTGGGAGGTTGTGTGTCCGGTAGGTGTGCACCTGCCTATTGGTGTGAGATTTCGCTGATTTTTGGCGATGTCTTTGCTTCAGCAATTTGATTCTCACCAGCTCAAGGTTACTCAGCCTTCCATCCTTCCTAGATCGGTAAAATGAGGACCCAGATTGTGGGGGCTATATACTGACTCTGTAAACTGCTTAAGCACTATAAAAGCACTGTGAAGTAGTAGATAAGTCTACGTGCTATTGCAAAACAGACTTGCTTTGTCAATTAGTTGTCTGCTATCACTACCAAACTCATTTTGTATTTAAATTATACAGTGTATGGACAGAGCACACACTCTATTACAGAAGACAATCTGTGTGCTCTGGAAATCTAAGGGAAAGATTACCGGGTGGGATGAAATCACAAATGTAGCAGGGTTGTTTGGAAATTTGTATTTGTTGGGTAATTTCATCCACCATCTTGTTGTCATATTCCTCAGATTGCCCTGGAGGCCTATAGATCACCCCAATTCTAACGACAGAACCTTCTTTATTTTGCATGCAAACCCAGAGAGTCTCCAGATCTTTACGTGTATTTTGAATTGTTTCGGGACAGGAAAAATGATATATTGAAGCCAATAAAATGTATATGGAGAGGGCACAAAGATTCAGCCTTAACTGAGTGAGTTAAAAATAGCAAATAATTTACTTATTTATGCAAAATAAGGTAATAGTCTATGTGCTTATGTCCCATGTTTTCATACCTTGTTTTGGTTCAAAATGGGAAAATAGAAACTTCTTGCGAAGATTGATTCGTGAGACATTTTAACATGCCATTTCTGTGTTGGCTTGATATGTTAGACAACCCCCAAATTTCAGACCCATTTACTGCATTGCTAATTTTCTTATTTGATTAATGGATTTCACAGAGTTCTAGGGTTACAATACCACTGACAAAGATCAGTTATTGCCATAGCAACAACTGTACCAACTAGAAAACATCAAGCTTATTACAGCTCGTAGCAATTACAATGCAGTTGTGATTAATTGCCCAGGACATAAATCAGAAAACAGTAAGCACTGCTTAGATCCTGATGATATCAGTAAAAGATTTAAGTACAGTCTTAATAATGCAATCTATTTTTTTTGCAAACAGACCCCACTCTGTTCAATGGACTTAAAACCGTGAGATTCTATGTATAGTTGGAATACAGTCCAATAGTTTCTTAATAACATAAGTTCTGCATAAAATTTATGGTGTAAAATATGCCCATTGAAAAAGTTTTCCGTATGCTCTGAAAATAATTTTGCATTTTTCTTAGCTTTTCAGAGGATTTCAGAGTATATATTTTACTTTTCTTCAGAATACTTAACAATCTTTGTTATTCATTCTTGAACAATCAACCGTTCTGACCTAATAAGATATACTTTGATGTCTTCGAAACTGTGAAACATTTTTCCTACAATACATTCTCTATGTAGGAAGGAATGTATGACAAAACATATTTATAGTAATTAATATAAATATTTTACAATTAAGAAAGATAATCCATGGTGGGATTTGGGGCCTAGTAGGCCTCTCCTGCATTCTACTTGGAACAAAAATGGGCTCCGCTGGGGGGGCGGGTTGCGCAATGCATTCACCCTTGCCCAGTTTTGGGCCTAGTAGGCCTCCCTGCAGCCCCCTGGGACTGAAAATGAGCCACACGTCAGCCATGCCGCATGCCCTGTTTTGGGCCTAGGAAGCCTCCCTAAAGCCTCCTGTAAGCAAAAACGGGTCGGCGGGGTGCCACACCCCCTTGTGCCTCATTTTGGGCCTAGTAAGCCTTCCTGAACTTACCTGGAAGCCAAATGGGGTGTGGGGATGACTCCTGGAAGGAGCGGGGCCAGCCAGCAATTTAACTTGCATTTCACCCATACCGGTTGTATCCCACCAGTGATTAAATTAAAAAATATATTAAAAAATACAAGAAGAAAAAGAAAATAAAAACAAAGTGTGGAAAAGATAGAAAAATAGAAAAGACAAATATGTAAATAGTAAAGAAAAAGAAAATAAATATTTACAGAAATGACTTTTCCCTTTATAACAACAGGCATAAACAATTTTAGTAATTTATTATTTTCTCTTAAAATACAACAACTTATCTCTCAACTCTTATCTACAAATAAATCCTTAAAATTGCTTTGTCCTAATCGGAAAAGTTTATTAAGAGTTACCAGAGATATTGTAATCTATTTTAACAATCAAATAAACCAAGTATATTCTTCCTTTTACTTTTACCAATCTTGATCATTAATTCCTTCGAACACTCTTAGAACTGGTTTTCTTTTCATTTTTATCTTTGTTTCATCTTACAAATTCTTTTAAACATTTAATAAGACTATTTTGTAAATTCAATATAGGAAGGTTAGTTAATTAAAGTATTTGGTTACTGGCTGAAGATCCTTTCCATAGGAGCAGATAGACTATCCAAGCTGTGCTTCGAAGAACAGTTACACAACAAACAACTTTGCACTTGGGCCACCCAACTTTCAAATGTCCTCTCTTAAAATGGTTCTCCAGCCAATTCCCAGTCCAATCAGATCTAAAGACGAAGGAGGTTTTCAAACAAAGAATTTTTGATGTAGCTGTCAAAGAGGATATTGCAGCACCTCAGGGTATGAAGTCTCTGAAATAGCTGGCTCAACACAAATCGGCTTTCCTCCATGCCTGAATTCTCCGAAGATCTTTTTCTAGAGCTCTGAACAAATAGACTCCATGTAAAACATGGGAGATTTCAGACTCTCAATTGAAGAATTGCCTGCATTTGTAGAGCACTGACCACTGAACACATTAAATATATTCTTCTTCACTGCAAATTGTATTCTCCAGGAAGGATTGCTTACTTAGGCCTTATTTAAAAGCTAACTAACTAAATAAATATTGAAGCATCTGGGAGAAATTATTATTTATTGCAAGGAGCAAATCTGTATATCACCATTATGACTGACTGAACCTTCATTTGAAAGGCCATCTCACGGGGGACACAATATCCAGAATAGAATAGAATGGAATAACAAAGTTGGAAGGGATCTTGGAGGTCTTCTAGTCCAACCTCCTGCTTAGGCAGGAAACCCTACACTGCTTTAGACAAATGGTTATCCAATATCTTCTTTAAAACTTGCAGTGTTGGAGCATTCACAACTTCTGGAGGCAAGCTGTTCCAGTGATTAATTGCTTTAACTGTCAGGAAATTTCTCCTTAATTCTAAGTTGCTTCTCTCCTTGATTAGTTTCTACCCATTGCTTCTTGTCCTGCATGCTTTGTAGAATAGCTTCACTCCCTCTTCTTTGTGGCAACCCCTGAGATATTGGAACACTGCTATCATGCCTCCCTAGTCCTTCTTTTAATTAAACTAGACATACCCAGTTCCTGCAACTGTTCTTCATATGTTTTAGCCTCCAGCCTTCTAACTATCTTCGTTGCTCTTCTCTTTCTGGATGCAGTTATTGTATTGACAGTATGCAGTTACTGTATTTGTTGATTTGACTAAAGCTTATTTTAAAGCCATTGATTCATTCATACTATTTTATTTGTTACGTTTGTTATATTCTGCATTATCTCTAAGGCAGTGTTTCCCAACCTTGGCAACTTGAAGATATGCTGGCTGGGGAATTCTGGGAGTTGAAGTCCAGATATCTTCAAGTTGCCAAGGTTGGGAAATACTGCTCTAAGGAGTTCAAGGTTCAAGGACCCATATTAATTTTAACCTCAGAATAACCTTGTGAGGGTGGGAACATGACAACTGATCCAACCAATCTGGTAAACTTCATAAGTAAATGATAATCATACTCCAGCTATTTTCAAAACCTTTTTTTAAGCAACTAATGTTAGACATTGGGCAAGAGCTCGCAGGCAATTAAGGTCAAGTAGTAAAAAAAGGAGAAGAAAACATGTCGTTTAACCTTTTAAACTCTTGATTTAAGCCTTCACTGGCATTAGCCTTACCCACTGACCAGCATAAATTTCCTTAGAATACTAATGTACTTGATTAAAAATACAAACATGTTTCAGCCCTTGTTTTATCAGATTGCAGCCTTGGAAATGTTCTAGTATTGGAAAGCCACTTGTATTGAGTAGAAATTATTCTGGGCAAGGTAAACCAATTGCATTCTGGAAAATGTAAGTGTTATATACTATTTGGAGTCACTTTCTGCAAGATGAGCGGTCATATAAATTAGATAGATAGATAGTGTTGGTATGTCTCGGTGCAGCTAGGCTGCGGGACCTTCGACATACACTGAGCAGAGTTTAAGGAAGAGTGTGGATGTGTGATACAGCCAGTAACGACACAGACTTAGTATGCTAAACAAGTATTATTTACATATATACATATCTACAAGCACAAAGCAGAAAAATACTCCCCCACAAGGTAAAGGGAAAAAGGTGAATGAGCTATCCAGCGTCATCAACAGGAGAGAGTGCTGGCGCCCTTTTATGGCTAGCCAACCAAAGTCCTTAAAGAAATACAAAAAAATACAAACTACAATTGGTAGTTTAACACACATTGCAACCCCAAATATCGGTATGTACCATGTACTAACAGATAGATAGATAGATAGATGGATGGATGGATGGATGGATGGATGGATGGATAGATGGATTGTAGATAGACAGACAGACAGACAGACAGACAGACAGACAGACATTTCCTACTCACACACATATATTGTGCTTACGATGGTTATGTCAGAACTACCAGTTTGAGCCATGCCCAAGAACCAAGATGATATTTTGAGTTACTACTTCCATGTATGTCCCAAAGGTGCTTTTTTCAAAAGGCAACTGGACATTCTGTTTTTTCTTTGAAGACATTTTGCTTCTCATCCAAGAAGCTTCTTCAGCTCTTATTTGTTCATTGAGGAGTTGGAGCTGTGCTTTTTGCAGGATGTTTCCTGCTCTGTGTCCCTTCACTGTTGAGCACAGGGGCAGGCTATTGGGGATTGACACTTTCCTGTCTGCATCTCAAACTGAAACGCAAATGATTTCTGTAGTCTGCAATTGTTTTTCCTGGAAATCCGTTCACCTTCCCTCGCCATTAGAAGGGTGTTCATCTCAAAGTGCATCGCTAATTATCTATGGTGCTTCTCAGTCATGGTTGTCCCAAAGGTGCTTTTTCAAGACTTTGCACCCGGACTTTGTTTTTCCTTGAAGACATTTCACTTCTCATCCAAGAAGCTGCTTCTGTTCTGACTGAATGTCAGAACCGAAGAAGCTTCCTGGGTGAGAAGAGGCATGTTCGAGGAAGAACAAAGTTCATTTGTCTTTAAAAAAGGCACCTTTAGGACAATTTGGCTAGAAATTCCCAGTATTTCATTGACCAAATGGGTTTTAGAACCTACAGACAGACATGCGGCTCATGAATAATGCTGGCTTTTTACCTTTTGTTCTTCCTTGTAAACATTTAGGAGTTTATCTGCCGAATGTGTTGGGCATTTAGACATGCTGAAAGACTCATTTGTAATGTCCCTGCATGCTTCAGAGATTTTAATGTTAAACTAGAAAAACCTGAAAAGCATACGCCACCTGGGATCAGAAAGGTAGGAATAAACCCACTTGGAGCTTGCATCATACTTAGGTGATACCTCTGGGGACCACTGCATTGCTATCAATATAGTGCCCAGGGCCTTAACCTATCTCCATCTAAGGATACTTGTACCATATATATATACAGTACAGTGGTACCTCATCATACAAACTTAATTGGTTCCAGGAGGAGGTTCGTAAGGTGAAAAGTTCGTAAGATGAAACAATGTTTCCCATAGGAATCAATGTAAAAGCAAATAATGCGTGCAAATTCTTCAGGAAAATCCCAAACTTTAGAAGGGAGGTGAACAGAGGGCAGGGAGGAGCAGCTAAAGGGGGCAGGTGGAAGAAGCAAGGCTAGGCTAAAGGGTGAGTGGGAAGGAAGAAAGGCAAGGGGGGCGCCCCTCCCTTTTCTTTCTTCAAAAGACACCCTTTCAGTTCCTTTGCAAGCATGTTGTTCTCTGCAAAAATTTTCCTCCCCCAAGCTGCCCCTCCCTCCTCCCTTTTCTTTCTTAAAAAGACATCCTTTCAGTTCGTTTGCAAGCATGTTGTTCTCTGCAAAATTTTCCTCCCCCAAGCTGTCCCTCCCTCCTCCCTTTTCTTTCTTAAAAAGACACCCTTTCAGTTCCTTTGCAAGCATGTTGTTCTCTGCAAAATTTTCCTCCCCCAAGCTGTCCCTCCCTCCTCCCTTTTCTTTCTTAAAAAGACACCCTTTCAGTTCCTTTGCAAGCACGTTGTTCTCTGCAAAATGTTTCCTACTCCAAGCAGCCCCTCCCTTTTCTTTCTTCAAAAAAAGGGGGGGGAAAAGAAACCCCTTCATCCCAGCAGCATCTGCTTGGGTTCGTAAGGTGAAAATAGTTCGGAAGAAGAGGCAAAAAAATCTTAAACACCGGGTTCGTATCTTGAAAAGTTCGTTAGAAGAGGCGTTCGTAAGATGAGGTACCACTATATATGTATTTACCATATTTTTCATACTATAAGATGCACTTCCCCCCAAAACTGTCTAATAGGGAGGATGTTGCTGAAGCTCCACCCACCTCCGGCCCCCATCCTTCGGCCTCTGCCTCCCAGCAGTTTGCTTCCTTGCAGCAAACAGCAAGCTGCCTGGTCAGCTTCAGCACAGCCTAATTTAGCATGAGCAGCTGATTGGCGGTTGGACCTGACTCCTGGAATACTGCTGATCAGCTATTCCAGACTGTGGGGATCGCTGATCGCTGGCCATCACTTTTGGCCTCTGCGTGTCCAATTTTTGGCTTCCACACATCCTGTTTTCAGCCAGTTCCAGGCTGAAAATGGGGTGAGCAGAGGCAAAAAATGGGTGCATGGAATCCAAAAATGGGGAGTTTAAAGGTCATAAATGGGGCACACAGAGGCTGTAAATGAGATGTGTGGAGGCCTAAAACAGGACGTGCGGAGGCAGTGATAGGTTGCAATGATCCTCTCAACCTGGAACAGTTGATCAGTGGTATTCTGGGAGGCAGATTTAACTGCCAATCAGCTGCTCGTGCTAAATCAGGCTGTGCTGAGGCTGACCTGGCTGTTTGCTGCAATGAGGCAAATTGCTGAGTTGCAGAGGCAGATTTCCCCCCCCCCCAGTGTTTTCCTCCTTTAAAGCTAGGTGTGTCGGGAGCATTTTAAATATGGTAAATTTATTTCAATTATTATTTCACATGGTCATAGTTATTACATGGGTCACATTTAAATTGAGTTCTGGGACAAAATTAATGCATCGCTTCTGAGATTTATTTCAGGAAATTCCTCCCTTTTTAATTTTAAAAAAAGTTTTAATTTATCAGAGAAGATGATTTTAATTTAACAGGCATAAATCTATACTAGGCATAAATCTACCAGGTATGCCCATGTTACACCAACACTCTGAATTGGTTGCCGATCAGTTTCCGGTCACAATTCAAAGTGTTGGTTATGACCTATAAAGCCCTTCATGGCACCGGACCAGAATATTTTCAAGACCACCTTCTGCCGCACGAATCCCAGCGGCCGATTAGGTCCCACAGAGTTGGCCTTCTCTGGGTCCTGTTGACTAAACAATGTCGGCTGGTGGGACCCAGGGGAAGAGCCTTCTCTGTGGTGGCCCCGACCCTCTGGAACCAGCTCCCCCTGGAGGTTAGGATTGCCCCCACCCTCCTTGTCTTTCGTAAACTTCTAAAAACCCACCTCTGCCGTCAGGCATGGGGGAAACTGAGATATCTCCCCTTGCCTATGTAGTTTTATGTATGGTATGTTTGTGTGCATGCTTTTTAAATAATGGGGTTTTAGACTTTTAATATTAGAGTTGTTATTTTAGACATTTAATATTAGATTTGTTACTGTATATTGTTTTATTACTGCTGTGAGCCGCCCCGAGGCTGCGGAGAGGAGCGGCATACAAATCTAATTAATAATAATAATAGTAATAATAATAGTAGTAATAATACCATAAGTCATATCTTCTTCTCTGGGTCTTTGAATATAGTTTGTCTAATCAAATTGTCCTTGTACAAGGGCAAGAATCTCAGGACATCAGCCACAATTTATAACTTGGAAGAAGGTAAATTCAAATACATTTTTAGAAGCATGGAATTTCTACTTCCTATGTTAACCTCTTTAATATTGTGTCACGCAACAGCACATCAACTTGGGTCTGATGCTTGTGATCTGCTGAATTAACTGAACGGGAGAATACATACATTTTTTTGCAGGAAGAAATCAGTGAAAATTATTGTTTCTTAAGAGAGTGATATATGAAATGACATAGTCATGTGCTAACATGATTTCCCTTTGGATAAGAATTCCATACAGTAATTTTGGTTTTAGAGATTTATTGGGCTTTTATGGCTGCTTATGGTCTTTTGTAATATATACCAACACTCTAGAAATCAGCAGGAGGATAATGGGACTGGATATTCCATGTCTTTATAGTCATAAAGAGATTGATGCTACAAGACTAGGAGATTCTCTTAAATTATAAGATGGTCTGAAAAATCTCTCTGTATTTGAGCAAGATTTTTCTTGTTTGAAGGGAAATGTGGATTTATTTATTAATTCAACTTCTATGCTGCCCAATCATTTCTTTCTTACTTCTATTGCTAAGTGTTCTGACTTAAAACTTAAGTAACTTAAAATGAATAATAATAATAATATTAATAATAATAATAATAATAATAATTATTATTATTATTATTATTTATTGGATTTGTATGCCGCCCCTCTCCGCAGACTCGGGGCGGCTAACAACAATAATAATTGGATTGTACAACATGTACAATCCAATAATAAAAACAACTAAAAACCCCTATTATAAAACCAAACATACACACAAACATACCATGCATAAATTATGATGGCCTAGGGGGAAGAGCTATCTCAACTCCCCCATGCTTGGCGTTATAAATGAGTCTTGAGTAGTTTACGAAAGACAGGGAGGGTGGGGGCAGTTCTAATAATATACCCCATGGCAGTGGTTCTCAACCTTTCTAATGCCGCGACCTCTTAATACAGTTCCTCATGTGGTGGTGACCCCCAACTTATAAGTCTAGCGCCAATTCTCCCAACAGAGCTTTAAGCTGATTGGCAGGAAGGTCAGAGCGACACCCTCACTGTAAATGCTTGATTGGTCGGATTGTAAAAATATGTTCCAAGGCACCAGAATAGAAACTTTAGTTCCTAACAACATGGGAAATTTGTCTTTTCTCATGGTCTTAGGCGACCCCTGTGAAACGGTTGTTCGACTCCCCAAAGGGGTCCCGACCTCCAGGTTGAGAACCACTGCCCTATGGAATGGTCTCTGTGTATAGGATCTTGTTTTTATTACTCCTTACAACTCTTATGGAATCCAGTTTCTCATTTCCCAGTATCCAAGAACCTATTGTATCTCCAGGAAAAAGAAGGGGGAAATGTTACACTCTTATCCGTGAAGTTAACTCAATATTTTTGGCCTATTACTTCTACTTCTACCACCATAGAAACAGAAGATTCACGGCAGAAAAAGACCTCATGGTCCAGCTAGTCTGCCCTTATACTATTTCCTGTATTTTATCTTAGGATGGATATATGTTTATCCCAGGCATGTTTAAATTTAGTTACTGTGGATTTGCCAACCATGTCTGCTGGAAGTTTGTTCCAAGAATCTACTACTCTTTCAGTAAAATAATATTTTCTCACGTTGCTTCTGAACTTTCCCCCAACAAACCTCAAATTGTGCCCCCTTGGTTCTTGTGTTCACTTTCCTATTAAAAACACTTCCCTCCTGAACCTTATTTAACCCTTTAATATATTTAAATGTTTTGATCCTGCCCCCCCTTTCTCTTCTGTCCTCCAGACTATACAGATTGAGTTCATGAAGTCTTTCCTGATAAGTCTTATGCTTAAGACCTTCCACCATTTTTGTAGCCCGTCTTTGGACCTGTTGAATTTTATCAATATATTTTTATATATGAGGTCTCCAGAACTGAACACAGTATTCCAAATGTGGTCTCATTGGCTCTCTGTACAGTGGAATCACAATCTCCCTCTTCCTGCTTGTTATACCTCTAGCTATGCAGTCAAGCATTCTACTTGCTTTCCCTACTATCTGACTGCACCGAGACTGCCAGAAATCACTACCCCATAATCCTTCTCTTCTGAAGTTAGCCACTGGTAAATCATTTGTCCTAGATTTAACTGTCTGAATTCTGTAGATACAATGTCATGTTATAAGGCTGTACTTCATTTGATCACAGTACGTATTTTTTTCTGCAGTTTTTAAAAACCAGGCTGCTGCACAAATCATTAAAAAATATAGGTGATTAAAAGTCACATTAACTTTATGAGCAATGACATCTTTTTAAAGGATTGTGCAGAAGCCTGAAAATGTTGAGCTGCTTGAATGAAGATGAGAGAAGTGCTTTAGTGATAAGCAATCCAGAGCTGAATCAGTTTTGAAGCAGGCATAGTCACAGATGGGAATGGGATAATATGCCTCAGCCAACCTACTGTGGCCAACTCACTGCGGCCAAAGCACCATGAGACAACTCGTTGCAGGACAATTTAACAATTCTATTTAATTATTTAATATAAAAATCATTTTTATTTTTGCCATTCACATTTCATTCTGCCCTTTCTTTCTTTAATAATTCCATTCCACCATTTCTTTGATATTAGTGTAACTCTTGTCCTGCAGTGAGTTGTCCTATAGCAAGATGGCCTTAGCAAATTGTCCTGTGGCGAGTTTATTTATTTATTTATTTATTGGATTTGTGTGCCGCCCCTCTCTGGAGACTCGGGGCAGCTAACAGCAATAATAAAACAGCGTACAATAATAATCCAATACTAAAAATGATTAAAAACCCATTAATATAAAAACCAAACATACATACAGAAGAAGAAACCGCTATGGTTTAGCAATGATGTAAGGGCTATAGTCAATGAAAAAAAGGCTGCCTATAGGAGGTATAAAGAGTCTGGAAGTATAGCTGATAGAGAGGTGTATAAAATGAGACAGAAGGAGGCGAAACAGATAATATATGCTGCTAAAGCCTCAAAAGAGGAAGAAATAGCAAAATCTGTAAAGAAGGGGGATAAAACCTTCTTCAGATATATTAGTGATAGGAAGAAGAAAAACTGCAGCATCACAAAGCTTAGTACCGGGAATAATACATGCATTAATGGGAATAAGGAGATCGCTGACCATTTCAATAGCTACTTCTGTTCAGTTTTCTCAAAGGACACCTTACAAAATAATACTATAGAGGGATATAGCATTGCTTCCAGCTGTACGGATTCAGCTCCAGTGATCTTAGAAGCCGATGTCTTAGAAGAACTTGAAAGATTAAAGATAAATAAGGCAATGGGTCCAGATGGCATCCATCCCAGAGTTCTTAAAGAACTCAGATCTGTCATTGCTACCCCCCTGACTGATTTGTTTAACCAATCCCTGTTAACAGGAGATGTTCCTGAGGATTGGAGAATGGCCAGTGTTGTGCCTATCCACAAGAAGGGCAGTAGAGAAGAAGCTGGAAACTACAGGCCAGTTAGCTTGACATCAGTTGTAGTTAAAATGATGGAGACTCTACTCAAAAAGAGGATAAATCAGCATCTAAAAAACAATAACTTATTGGACCCAAATCAGCATGGCTTTACTGAAGGCAAATCGTGTCAGACTAATCTCATTGAGTTCTTTGACTATGTCACAAAGGTGTTGGATCAAGGTGGTGCCGTGGATATTGCCTATCTGGACTTCAGCAAAGCCTTTGATACGGTTCCACATAAAGAGCTGTGTTGTGGTTCAGCCTGGGACCCCTCCGGGAATGGCTGATTTGCTGTCGGTGTCCGGCTCAGAGGCTGAGGACCAGGAGGGGCAGACTGATGAAGAAGCTGAATCCCAGGCTGAAGATGAAGGACAGCCAGAGTTCCACCAGGGGGAGCTCTCCCCAGCAAGCAGCCTGGATTCCCTGGGGGAAGATGCTAGTGACTTCATAGATATGCGTCAGAGGAGAGCTAACGAGAGAAGAACGCAATTGGCCAGATATTTCCAGCATTAGGGGTCGCAGCTGGGTTTGGGTGTGGTGCTTGGGAAAGGATAAAAGGCGGCCCCACCCTTCCTGGCTTGTGGAGTTTTATCTTGGAGATTCGTGAGACCTGTTTGTGAACTTTGGTGGCTACAATCCTGGTTTGTGCCTTGGACTCTTGAAACCTTGGGGGGGTGTGCCAGCAAGAAGCTTTTGGAATTGACTGGACATCAGGACCCTGTTGTAAAGTATTGTAACCTGTCTGCTGTGAAGACAGGTTTTCCTGTGTGCTTATTTTTTCCTGCTATAAATTACTTTTGGATTTTACCAGAGTGTCTGGCTGTTTTTCAGTGGGTGTGGAGGTCTGGGAAAACCCAGACAGAACAAGCTGATAGATAAATTAGTGAAGATTGGACTTAATCCCTGGATAGTTCAGTGGATTTCAAGCTGGCTGAAGCATAGACATCAGAGAGTTATTGTTAATGGCGAGTATTCTGAGCAGAGACAGGTTACAAGCGGTGTGCCACAAGGGTCTGTTCTGGGTCCTATTCTTTTTAATATGTTTGTGAGTGACATAGGGGAAGGTTTGGTAGGGAAGGTTTGCCTATTTGCCGATGACTCTAAAGTGTGCAATAGGGTTGATATTCCTGGAGGGGTCTGTAATATGGTAAATGATTTAGCGTTACTAGATAAATGGTCAAAGCAATGGAAACTGCAGTTTAATGTTTCCAAATGTAAAATAATGCACTTGGGGAAAAGGAATCCTAAATCTGAGTATTGCATTGGCAGTTCTGTGTTAGCAAAAACTTCAGAAGAGAAGGATTTAGGGGTAGTGATTTCTGACAGTCTCAAAATGGGTGAGCAGTGTGGTCGGGCAGTAGGAAAGGCAAGTAGGATGCTTGGCTGCATAGCTAGAGGTATAACAAGCAGGAAGAGGGAGATTGTGATCCCCTTATATAGAGCGCTGGTGAGACCACATTTGGAGTACTGTGTTCAGTTCTGGAGACCTCACCTACAAAAAGATATTGACAAAATTGAACGGGTCCAAAGACGGGCTACAAGAATGGTGGAAGGTCTGAAGTATAAAACGTATCAGGAAAGACTTAATGAACTCAATCTGTATAGTCTGGAAGACAGAAGGAAAAGGGGGGACATGATCGAAACATTTAAATATGTTAAAGGGTTAAATAGGGTTCAGGAGGGAAGTGTTTTTAACAGGAAAGTGAACACAAGAACAAGGGGACACAATCTGAAGTTAGTTGGGGGAAAGATCAAAGGCAACATGAGAAAGTATTATTTTACTGAAAGAGTAGTAGATCCTTGGAACAAACTTCCAGCAGACGTGGTTGGTAAATCCACAGTAACCGAATTTAAACATGCCTGGGATAAACATATATCCATTGTAAGATAAAATACAGGAAATATTAAAAGGGCAGACTAGATGGACCATGGGGTCTTTTTCTGCCGTCAGTCTTCTATGTTTCTATGTTTCTATACAGACATACCATGCATAAAATTGTAAAGGCCTAGGGGGAAAGAGTATCTCAATTCCCCCATGCCTGGCGGCAGAGGTGGATTTTAAGTAGCTTACGAAAGGCAAGGGGGGTGGGGGCAATTCTAATTTCTGGTGGGAGTTGGTTCCAGAGGGTTGGGGCCGCCACAGAGAAGGCTCTTCCCCTGGGTCCCGCCAAGCGGCATTGTTTAGTTGACGGGACCCCGAGAAGACCCACTCTGTGGGACCTAACTGGTCGCTGGGATTCGTGCAGCAGAAGGCGGTCCCTGAGATAATCTGGTCCGGTGCCATGAAGGGCTTTATAGGTCATAAAGTTGGATGTGGCAAGTTGGCAGCAGTGAATTGTCATAGACCTTATCAGATTGTGAATTCAGTAAGTGTTGTTCATTTATTTAGTGTGTCTTCCTTTTATGGGGCAAGGTGAGTGAGGGAGCTTATCCCACTAAATTCTGGTTGTAGAAAGCATTCACATTCCTTTAACTACAAATAGCGTGTAATTTAAGTGCAATCTACGAAATCTTCAGAGCATAGACTTTTGGGGTATTATCAGTCTGTTTTAGTTGGCTAGGTGAATTACATTTATGAACAAATGACTTTTATTACTTTTTCTTGTTATATAACAAGTAGGAAGCCTACTCAATAGGTTACAGTAAAAAATACATTGTAGAAACAATAAAGCAAGCATCTGTAAAGAGATTTCATTACCTGCTGTTCTTGGTCGTTCAGCAACCCTTTAAACTCCAGAAACCTGGACGTTTGTTCTAAAATTCTAGTTTCATTTTGGGGTTTATTTTCCCTAGTACAATTAAATTGTTGGGGATTTGGAGATTTTTGAGGTTTGAAGTTTTTGTAATTGCTTAGCTAAGAGATTTAGATACACTTTTTAAAACCGGAACTCTTTGTTTTTCCAACATGGGATTCTCCTACAAGTACAAATAGTCCTTGACTCACGACCATGATTGGGAGCAGAACTTCTGTCACTAGTCAATGTGTTTGTTAAGTGATTCAGGGCAACTATTGTAAATATATGCCTGCTACCATGCACTTGGATTTTGATTATGTGGCTACAAGGACACTGCCAATGGTCCTTAAGTTTGAGGACCAGTCCTAAATCACATTTTCCAGTGTGTCTTTCATAAATATGAATGGTCGTTAAATGTTTAGGAGTATCTTGGTGACGTGATCTCCCATTGATTAAATTCTAATTCTCATGAAGGCACTTGCAGCTGGAGTAGCTAATGATAGCATAGATTATAATTTGGGAAACAATTTTTAATGCATCGAGATAACCTGCTAAAGCCTCTCAATAAAGAATTCCGAATCTCTTTGTTTTGACCCTTGGAAGTTAATAAGATAGAAAGAAACACAATTCTGATTTAACTTCATTTCCATTTACTCTCATTTGATTGGAATATCATTGACAATTTTCTGCCTTGTCTCATAATGTTTGTGCAAATTGACTTTTCTTATTAAGATTTTATGTAGTGCTCTTCTTCCCACTTCCCTAGTCTGAAAATTATATTCATTGTTTCATTAATAGCAACAAATAAAGTAGAACAAAATCCAATAACTCCCCCCTTTAGTTTAGTATGCTGTGATAAGGTTTCCTGTATTCACACAAGCTTTAGGATACTAGGAATTGTATGTAAGAGCACTTCCCTTAAAAGATTATTTATTTAAATAATAATATGAGTGAAGAAATATTTCCCTTGATTTGTCCTCACTTTCTTACCTATGAGCTTTAGGGAGTGCCCCCTTCTCCTAGTATTGTGTGATAGATAATTTTTCTCTATCCACCTTTTCTATCCCCTGCATGATTTTATACACTTCGATCAAATCACCCCTTAAACGCCGTCTTTCAAGGCTGAAGAGACCAAGGTTTTGCAACCTGGTATAATAAGGGAGGTGCTCCATTTCCTTTATCATTCTTGTTGCCCTTTTTTGCACCTTTCCCAGTTCCATTATATCCTTCTTGAGGTGCAGTGACCAGAACTGTACACAGTACTCCAAGTGTGGTCTCACCATCAATCGAGATTCCTAGAGTGGACCCAGGAAGGCTTCTCCCTGCCTTTTCTGGCCCTGTTTCCTCCCAGGGGATTCCTAGAGAGGCCCCACAGAGGCTTCTCCCCGCCTTTTCCGGTTACAGTTTTGGAGGCTCGGGTTTATAAATGGAAAATAGTTCTTGAGAAGAGGCAAAAAAATCTTGAACACCTGGTTATAATCTAGAAAAGTTCATAAGTAGAGGTGTTCATAGGTAGAGGTACCATTGTATTTTGATCTGTCAGCTACCTTCAACACTAGTGATTGTGATTAAACCTCTGAACCACCTTCGGGTGCTGGGAATAGGAAGCACTGTTTTTATTCACACTTAGGGGAATAAGTTGGAAGAGGGAGATGACCAGTTTTGTCCATTGTAGGTTTTCACAAGCTCATGTTCTGTCTTCTTTTATTTAACATCCCTAAAAGAGGTGATCCGGAAGATGGAGCTGGTTGTAATCAATAAGTTGTATATATCTCGTAAACTTCAGCAAATGAAATGGAGATTCTGCCCCCTTGCCGGACTGAGACTTCATCATTGGCTTTGATGAGATTTCTCTGTTCTGTAATTCCTTGGAAAATTCAAAGACTCCATTGTACTCTTAAATCTAGTGACGTAATTGATTAATTAACCACCAAATGAATCATTTTAATTAATCTGTCTATAATAGTCGGGGACTCTCCTGAGTTAATATAAGCTTTAATATTATGAGATTCAGCAAAATAAGTCTTACTGTCCCTGAAGGTCTTTATTGAATTAATTCAAAACCATGCTGATCAATAGAACTATAATAATGGAAGAAATAAGTATTAATAAGTATGTATAAAATAATACACACGCACAAATGAGATGACAGTTTCAAAAATACAGATTAGCAAATTTAATATACTGTTTCGAAAACCAAACCTTACAATATGGAAAATTTTAAGTACGGTGGCATCCTTAGAATGTAGAAACATAAATAGATTAGGACAAACATCGGAATCTCTGTTCGCATCTGAAAGATTACAAGGCCATAAGTATTTTTTAAATTTAAAAGTTTTAGTTTTTACATACACTTTTATGTACAGCTTTGTAGGTTATATAAAAATATGTCTTTGTGCATTTGCATTTCAGTAATGAGAATGTCAGTGCATGTGGAACATAATCTATTATGAATAAGGTAGTATTATTAAAGGAGGAGGCAGCACAATCTAAATTTCAGATTGTGTACTGTACATTGTAAACACCATTCCTTTCATTTCAGGAAAGGTAATATATTTGCTAGCATTCTAAATTCATGCAACACAAAATGTGAATTGGTATATACAATAATGGATAGAGGAGAGAACACAAATATGTTTTACTCTATCCTTCAAAAATAATAACTTGCCATATTTCAACATGTCTATAAACTTGACTTATATGCAATCATTTTCCTGAGAAAAACCTTCAAAACTCAACTCTATATTCTGCTTCCTCCCTTAGAAATCAAGTTTATGAACAAATATACTTGTTTAATTTACTCCTATACTTATTCTAGGATGTCAGGATAATAGAATTAACTTCTAATAAATATTCATACTTGCCTCAGAATAGGAGTAAGATTTTTTAAACAAATAATCATAATTTTATTTTGAGACGACTGCTATTCGGGTAATCAAATAGATTTTTTTATGGTCATTGATCAGAAAGCTGTTATTCAGCAAATTTGGGTATCTTTTAAAAATGTAATTGTATAGCAGTGTATTAAAATACTGTAACAATGTATTATGAAAAGCTTTTCATAATATTGATTTCAGTACGTTGTTATTATTTTTGATACGGTTCAAGATTAGACATCCCCCTCCCACAGAATATTACAGCAGTTATAATAGTCTTATACTAAAAAAAAAAATGCTGCCTGATCAAATTAGTTGACTGAATAAAACCTGACAGTGAAGCAATTGAAGTGTTGGTCTCCATGGTATCTTTAATCTGATAACTATGTCTGCTAAATATCTAGATGGTAAACCTTTTTTTCCTCGGGTGCCGAAAACGCATGTACATGCACGATTGCACACGGTCGAGTGCCAACACCCAAAATTCAATGCTGCCCCACCCACAGTGTATGTGCGCCCAATCCCCCCTGCACCCCCATTTCTGAACTTTGGGTGGGTCTTGTAGGTCCGTTTTTTTTTGCCTTCCCCAGGTTCTATAAGCTTTTTTGGAGTCTGTGAAAGGCAAAAATGCCCCCCTTGCCCATCGGAGGCTGGAAACAGCCTGTTCCCTGACTTCCAGTGAGTCCGTACACCCATTTTTTGCCCTCCAGAGGCTTCCCTAGAGCATGGGAAGGGCAAAAACACCCAAATCTGCCTCCTGGAGAACCTCTGGAGGCTGAAAATGCCCTTCCAGAGCCTCCATATGAGCCCAAAATCAGCCGTCTGGCATATACATGCATGCTGGAGTTGAGCTAGGACAGTGGTTCGTATGCCGGCTGATATGACTCCGCATGCCGCCTGTGGCCCGGGTGCCATAGATTCGCCATCACTGATTTAGATACTTTAAACTTTAGGTACCCAGGTCTGATTAAGAACATGTCTGCAGGTGAACAATCAAGCTCAGAAAGCACCAAAGATTCTATGGTTAATACTTTCCAGACATGGTGATTGAGGTTCTTTACACTGTAGATTACTGGAGTCCTCAAACTTGGCAACTTTAAGACTTTGGACTTCAACTCCCAGAATTCAACAGCCAGCATAGCTGGCTCACTTTTTCCTTGGATCTCTCACAAAGCAGAATCTTCTTTTCTTTTTCAGTACTGAAATTTTGCTTAACACAACCTAGGATAAATTTCCATACTCTGTCCCACTTCAATCTCCAACTTTTTTTGTTCTTCAGCCTAAAAACAGAAAATTACCACATTCCCCCTTTTTTGTTATCATTTGTAAGTTCACTATGCAGGCTAGTTGAACAGCATGCTCTCTCTCTCTCTCTATATATATATATCCACTTTTCTTTTGCTTTCATAATGAGCTCTTCTAAGTTTTTATTTTCAGATTCCAAAATTGTTTTACCTAAATACCTTAGTTTCTTAGTATTCCAGCTTTCAATTTTGATTTCAGCTGCCATCTCTTTTTATTTTTAAAGCATATTTAAACAAGTATGGGGACAGTATACACCCTTGCCTCATTCTGTAATTTTGGGCCGATCTGTTCCTCCAAATTAAAGTTTTGCAATAGCTTCTAATTTAATGCAACAGTTCTTTAGAAAAATAATCAGGTTGTCTGGTTAATAATAATAATTAATAATAATTAATAATTTATTGGATTTGTATGCCGCCCCTCTCCGCAGACTCGGGGCGGCTAACAACAATAATAAACACAACATGTACAATCTAATAATAAAAAACAACTAAAAACCCCTATTATAAAACCATACATACACACAAACATACCGTGCATAACTCGTAATGGCCTAGGGGGAAGAGCTATCTCAACTCCCCGATGCCTGGCAGTATAAATGAGTCTTGAGTAGTTTGCGAAAGACAGGGAGGGTGGGGGCAGTTCTAATCTCGGGGGGAGTTGGTTCCAGAGGGCCGGGGCCGCCACAGAGAAGGCTCTTCCCCTGGGGCCCGCCAAACAACATTGTTTAGTCGACAGGACCCGGAGAAGGCCAACTCTGTGGGACCACATTGGTCACTGGGATTCGTGCAATAGCAGGCAGTTCCGGAGGTAATCTGGTCCAATGCCATCTAGGGCTTTAAAGGTCATGACCAACACTTTGAATTGTGACCGGAAACTGATCGCCAGCCAATGCAAGCTATGGAGTGTTGAAGAAACGTGGGCGAATCTTGGACGCCCCACGATGGCTCTCGCGGCTGCGTTCTACATGATCTCAAGTTTCCGAACTTTTCAGAGGTAGCCCCATGTAGAGAGTGATGCAGTAATCGAACTTCGAGGTGATGAGGGCATGAGTGACTGTGAGCAATGACTCCCTGCCCAAATAGGGCCGCAGTTGGTGCACCAGGCGAACCTGGGCAAACGCCCTCCTCGCCACAGCCGAAAGATGATGTTCCAATGTCAGCTGTGGATCGAGGAGGACGCCCAAGTTGCGAACCCTCTCTGAGGGGGTCAGTAGTTCTCCCTCCAGGGTAATGGATGGACAGATGGAATTGTCCTTGGGAGGCAAGACCCACAGCCACTCCGTCTTGTCTGGGTTGAGTTTGAGTTTGTTGACACCCATCCAGGCCCCAACAGCCTCCAGGCACCGGCACATCACTTCCACTGCTTTGTTGACTGGACATGGGGTGGAGATGTATAACTGGGTAACCATTACTCTTAATATGTTCCACCTTTTGGCACCCCAAACCCACCTGTAGCAAATGAACCAAAGCCAAATTGTCGTTATTGCTCTCTTCAATAGCTATCTTATGTTAACTTTATGAATTTATGTCCCTTTCCCTATTCTGAAACCTAATTTCTTTTTTCATAAATAACTCAATAAAATTGTAAGCAAAAAGTGCAGTGCTTTGGTAATTTGCATTATCATCTTTTCCAATATAGATATGTGCACTGATCTTTCCACACAGCTTTGTTCCACATTTGTTGACCTAGAAGTGTTTGTGCTTTAATTGTTCTTCTCCTGCAGCAGTTGCTTGCTTAACTTTTATATTTAACCTTCTAGTGGAATTTGTTCCTGAATGTTTGTTCTCTCTGCAAATGGTTCCATCAGCCTGCAATCCCATTTGTAAAAAAGTGGTATTTCTGTTTTTCATTCATTACAATAGTCTCTCTGCGGTTAATCCTCAGTTTTCCTATCTCATTTCCCTATGTGTTTTCTGATCGTCATAAAAACGATCAGAATTTTCTGATTCTTGTTCTGTTCATTCAGTTGAGGATGTTCTTTCTTTGAAATATATTTTCTTGTCCTGTCTTCCTTCAGGTTGAAAGTCAGCATTAAAATTTTCCTATGTCATTCTTGTTGCCCCAAGGCTTTCATCCTCCATCTTTTTCTAGCTCTCAAGACAGCTTTTTTTTTGTTGAAAACCACTTGAAACTATTCCTCATTTAAATTTTGTACCCTCACTAATGCTGCAGGACATTAAGACAGAACCTCAAAATTGTAGAACTTCTCCTTAAAAGGTTCTCTTTTAAGGGTGACGCTCTTGATCTAATCTTTCTCAAAGAACAATCAAAGAAGAATGCTTGGTCATGGATATATTTGAGGTTGCATGGATAGTTTTAAAGAAAATTTGATATATGATTCAGAATAAACATGCTTACTGGTTCATATGAGTATTCATATTACAGTGGTACCTCTACTTACAAACGCCTCTACTTACGAACTTTTCTAGATAAGAACTGGGTGATCAAGATTTTTTTGCCTCTTCTCAAGAACCATTTTCTACTTACAAACCCGAGCCTCCGAAATTTAAAGGCAGGGAGAGGCCTCCATGGGGCCTCTCTAGGAATCTCCTGGGAGGAAACAGGGCCAGAAAAGGTGGGGAGAAGCCTCCGTGGGGCCTCTCTAGGAATCTCCAGGGGGGAAACACGGCCACCACCCTCCCGGTGATTTCCCCAATCGCACACATTATTTGCTTTTACATTAATTCCTATGGGAAAAATTGCTTCTTCTTACAAACTTTTTTACTTAAGAACCTGGTCACAGAACGAATTAAGTTTGTAAGTAGAGGTACCACTGTACTTGATTTCCTTGGATTCAGCTTATTTCTCCAAAATTTTATAAGCTTTTATTCAAACCACATTCTGTTCCTCTTGGATTTGAAACAAAGAAAGATAACCATGTAAAATCCATCTGCCCATTCAAATTTCATTCAGTTCCATCTGTACTGATATTTGTTCTATGCCATCAGTTGTTTTCGAAAAATTCATGCTGTAGGTACAGTTTTTGTTGTAGAAGCTACTACATTAGAAATCTCCTAATACCACTCCAGATATACAATTCTTAGATACGATTTAGGAAGAAATTAAAATGTAGCAAGTATACAAGTTATTTGGTACAAAAATGTTGAAACCTAAAGTGAATACTTATTTCATATGCTGGTGTAAGCATATAAAGAATATACAGAAGGAGATAAGGAGAATGCATATGAATTCTCCAATACCTCAATATTTTAATTTTTTAGCTAATTTGATATGACTTCCATAGTCAGAGTCATTCTTGAGAAAGAATTCCAAAACCATTTCTATTGCTGCCTTCAGCCAGAAGAGAAGCTAAGTGAAAAATGTGTGCAGAGATAGTTTTTAAAAAGAACAAGGACAAAGTGAATGACATTGACAACTAGAGGAAGCATTTGGAGTGAGGGTTAGTTCTTTAGAATAGGTCAGAAGGAGCTTAAATGACTTGTGACGAGTTGAACAAATTGTTAAAGAATAGGCTGTCTGAGTGATTTATTTGCAGAAAAGGAAAGAACTTTTTAGAAGTCAATCATACCTTAGTAACATCTGTAACCAAGCATTTGCAAAGAATTAAAGGCAATTTGAATACATCAGAATATAGCTTTGCTTGTTTATGCTTCAATTCTGAAGTTCTATAGAGATATCATTCACCTTAAAAAAAGTAGCTTCATCTATTAAACAAAATGCTTATTATTCTGTCCCAAGCCTTGTATATTCAGTGACCAGTGTAGATATACCACAATAAAGATTTCCAGAATTCGCCTCCAAATAGTGTTTTTAAATTTAAATTTATTTATCTTTTTCTCAGACATAGCTCATAAATTGCTGGAAGTAAGCAATGCAGCACAAGATAAAGATTATATTTCACAAGTGGACAGCTACATTAATGGAGTGACATAATTCAATCAGGAATTTATGAAACTCAGAAACCATATGATACGAATACAGTCACTTATGTTTAAGATCTGAGAATCATTCTGGGGATGTTGTTTATTTCTGCTGCACAATAAAATGACATTGTATTGTATCAGCATGGACATCTGGGCCTCTCAACAGTGAATGGCATCATTTGATCATTTTCTGCTACAGATCTTTAAAAGTCAATTTGATTATGCAAATGTTGGTATAATTTTCATTGCTCTCTGATGTGTGTCTTGACAGAGTGTACTTCACATTTAATTATATGGTGTAAAACACTCAAGGATTGATATAAGCATCATAGGAAATAGACGGCACCACTGTTACATTTTAGAAGAAGTCGTAATAACATATTTTTAAACTTCTTGAAAATGTGCTTCCAGATGATTCTGTTGGAAATAATATCCTTCTGGTTTAGTTCCAAACCGAGAAAAAGACACTGGAGACAAAATGGAGGCTGATTGGGCAGATGGTTTAATGAAGCAGAACTATCAAGCACATGATCCTGGTGTAGCTGACCACATGGAGTTGAGAGAGAGGTATTTATACCCTCTCTTGGGCTTTGCCACAGTGGCACAGTTGTTAGAGTGCTGTACTGCAGGCTACTTCTGCTGATCACCAGCTGCAAGCAGTTTGGCGGATTGAATCTCAAGGTTGACTCAGCATCCTTCCAAGGTGGATAAAATGAGGACCCAGATTGTTAGGGCCAATATATGCTGACTCTATAAACCACTTAGAAAGGGCTGTAAAGCACCGTGAAGCGGTATATGTCTAAATGCTATAGCTATTCTATTGCACTTGAACTTCCTGTTCCTGGTGCAAGAACATGCATTCTCTTGGCTGTTGTAAGGGTCATAGCTAGCTTGGTAAGTTGTCTGAGAAGTTTGTTGAAGCCTAGAGGCTGATGCAATGTCCCCAGTGACTGTGCAATGTGGTGTGAGCTCTGCTGCTACACCATCCTATTATGTCCTGGATGGTCAGGTCTTAATCCCATCACCCTGGAGCCAGAGGTCTTTTGATAGGCTGGTCCAGTCCTTCTTAATGGGCACCAAATATCTGCTGGGGGCAGGGAGTTGTTCTCCGTATTTAAAACATCTTTTATCCGTCTTTTATCATTCAGGGAAATACAATATTCGGCATTTTTAATATTTCCTAAAATATTTCATTTTTCTACGAGAGGGTGGGTGCTCCCAGCTGACTACAATTCCTTCTAACTTTTGGCAACCATAGCCTCCCATGACTCTTGCTATATTGCTGTATCTGCCATTCTTATGGGTTTACAATAAACCAACATTTCACTGTTTGCTTTAGATTTTCTCTAGAATATCTAAATATAAACTTAGAAACATAGAAACATAGAAGTCTGACGGCAGAAAAAGACCTCCTGGTCCATCTAGTCTGCCCTTATACTATTTTCTGTATTTTATCTTAGGATGGATATGTGTTTATCCCAGGCATGTTTAAATTCAGTTACTGTGGATTTATCTACCACGTCTGCTGGAAGTTTGTTCCAAGGATCTACTACTCTTTCAGTAAAATAATATTTTCTCATGTTGCTTTTGATCTTTCCCCCAACTAACTTCAGATTGTGTCCCCTTGTTCTTGTGTTCACTTTCCTATTAAAAACACTTCCCTCCTGGACCTTATTTAACCCTTTAATATATTTAAATGTTTCGATCATGTCCCCCCTTTTCCTTCTGTCCTCCAGACTATACAGATTGAGTTCATTAAGTCTTTCCTGATACGTTTTATGCTTAAGACCTTCCACCATTCTTGTAGCCCGTCTTTGGACCCATTCAATTTTGTCAATATCTTTTTGTAGGTGAGGTCTCCAGAAGTGAACACAGTATTCCAATGTGGTATAGAATGTGGTGAGACCACAGTATAGAATGTGGTCTCACCAGCATTCTATATAGCGGGATCATACTCCCTCTTCCTGCTTGTTATACCTCTAGCTATGCAGCCAAGCATCCTACTTGCTTTCCCTACCGCCTTGAAGACCAAATTTGGAGCTAACTGTAACTCTGGTCATAGACAGGGAATTTGCAGTTTTGTATGTGTGTAGCTGTTTGAACAGAACCAGTGCTAAAATATGATGAGTAGTGTCTGCTAAATGATTTTTTACTTCTTGCCACCCCAGCCTTTCATATGGAAATAAAAGGGAATATCTGTCATCTTGAAAAATTCATTATACTTTTCAATATGAAAATTTCAAAATTGGACAGATTTAGAATTGCTGCTTTGTTTGTAATAATCTTCTTCCTCTTGTGTGCACATTGGGTTCCAGGAGGGAGGATAAATAAACAGCAGCACAAGAAATAATGGCTCTCCAAAAAAGTGGAACTGGTAAAATATTTTTTTATTAAACCTCCAATTTCTAAAAAAAAACCAACCCCAAAACAAAACCAACATTGACCATAATATATTTATTTATTTATTCAATTTTTATGCCGCCCTTCTCCTTAGACTCAGGGCGGCTTACAACATGTTAGCAATACAGTGATCCCCCGGTTATTGCGTCCCCAACCATTGCGAACAGGGTAATTTGCGATTTTTGAACCCGGAAGTCAGAACACCATCTGTGCATGCGTGCCCTTTTTTTTCTATGGGCACGCATGTGTAGATGGCGCCGGGCAGATAAGCTGCTGGGCGGCTTCCCAAGGTCTTCCCCCTCTTGGCGGGCATCAGCGAGGAGTTTCCCCACCGCCCACGCAAACTCCTCGCTGCTGCCGCTTCGCTCGGGCCGCTTCCCAGCTGAGTACTCAGCTGGGAAGCGGCCCGAGTGAACGGCTTGTCCGCAGCCTGCCCACGCCGTTCGCTCCCCCTCTTGCTGGTGGGAGAGCGAGAAGCCCTCCCCAGCACCCGCTCGCCCGCCGTTTGCCGCTCGCCCGCCGTTTGCCGCTCGCCCGCCTTTCGCCGCTCGCCCGCCCTTCGCCCGGCCACCCGCCGTTCGCTCGCTGCTCGCCCGGCCACCCGGGTTCGTTTGGCTTGAGGGCTCAGTTGGGAAGGCGCGCGGGTGTTTTAAAACGTCGCCGCCGACATGGGGGGCTCGCTAGCACCCCCCCAAACCCAGGTTGGGGGTTCAGGGGGGTGCTAGCAAGCCCTCCATGTCGGCGGCGACATTTTAAAACACCCGTGCGGCTTTCCAATGAGTCCCGAAGACAAACGCGGAAGTTTGACGTTTGTCTTCGGGACTCATTGGAAAGCCGCGCGGGTGTTTTAAAACGTCGCCGCCGACATGGGGGGCTCGCTAGCACCCCCCCGAACCCCCAACCCGGGTTAGGGGGGGGTGCTAGCGAGCCCCCCATGTCGGCGGCGACGTTTTAAAACAGCCGCGCCGCCCCCAATCTTCGGCTCCTCGCTAGCGCTGCGGAAGTAAAAACACCATCTGCACATGCGCAGATGGTGTTTTTACTTCCGCAGCGCTACTTCGCGAAAACCCGCTCGTTGCAGGGGGTCCTGGAATGGAACCCTCGCAATGATCGGGGGATCACTGTAACACTTTTAAACAGAGCCAGCATATTTCCCCCACAATCCGGGTCCTCATTTTACCCACCTCTGAAGGATGGAAGGCTGAGTCAACCTTGAGCCGGTGATGAGATTTGAACCGCTGACCTCCAGATCTACAGTCAGCTTCAGTGGCCTGCAGTACAGCACTCTACCTGCTGCGCCATCCCGGCTCTTCTTTATGCAAAACTCCCTTGTTATTTTACTTTGAAGGAAATGTTTGGTACTAGGTAGATATTACCTTTGAAGTTAGTTCATTATGATTAATGTTGCAATAGGGGGAAAAAAAACATTGATGAAGTTTCCAAGGGATCTATGGTTTTCTGACCTACACCGTACTTACTGTCACTCTCCTAGAGGTAGATTACATGGTAGACTTTCCCAAATGTCAAAAGAGTGTTTAATTTTCTTTAGACAGCCTCCTTTGATTAATTGAATCACATTGATACATAAATCACCGAAGGAATTGGCTCCAGCTTTTTTATTTCTCTCCTTGTGCAACTCTTGCAGTCAGTAGCGAATTCTTAACAGGACAACCTGATTAAATTTTGGCAGCAGCTCAAAGCCCTTTTATTTCAGGTAAAGAAATTCAATCCAAACTTATTAGGAACCAGACTTGCAAATTTTAACTTGTCCTCAATCTTGGCTGATCAAACAGAGGATCAGTCTATTGTCATTCCCATTATTGGCAATTAGTGAAGAATAATTAGGTGATTGAAACAAGGAATGGGAGGAAGTGGCAGGTCTTATTCCAATGAAGACTTGTAGAAGGCGATGAAGAGATCATAGAGTCCATGGCTTTGAATACTCCTTCATTGATCTCAAGAAAGATGTTATCATTTAACACTTACAATAGTCCTAAAGTGTAAATAGATCACTGAGAGGTCACTGATCAGATGTTAATGAATGTTAGTACTAGGCACCATCTCTACCTACTCAGAAAAAGAATTATTAGATATGCTTATTATATGACTAGTACAGCAATAGGGTGCAGTACATCTCTGTCCATTCCTAATAGCATGCACTGTCACTTGTTTTAATAAATGTGACTGGCTGAAAACTTGCAATTTTTTGCACCTTCTTCATTGTCTGGAAAATTGGACAGGTGCTAATCTATCTTCTTGGTTTTTATTAACATTTTTCAACTTTAGAAACTATTTCCTCCTTCCTTCTGTCATTCATTTTGCCTTTTACAGTTTTTGAATGCAGTGCTATCATTTTCCTGGATATGTACATATATTTTGCAGAGTTGCCCAAATGCACTGTTTTGTCACAGTGATTGTTGTCGTCACGCTCGAGTTCAAACACTTTGCTTTGCTTACCTATTTAACAATCTGCGTCTCAGAAATTTTTTTATGTGACTTTGACTCTGAACTGATACAGTGATCCCTCGAGTATCGCGAGGGTTATGTTCCAAGACCCCTCGCGATACTCGATTTTTCGCGATATAGTGGTGCGGAAGTAAAAACACCATCTGCGCATGCGCGCCCTTTTTCCATGGCCGCGCATGCGCAGATGGTGGAGTTTGCGTGGGTGGCGGGGAAGACCCAGGGAAGGTTTCTTCAGCCGCCCAGCAGCTGATCTGCTCGGCAGCGCGGCAGCAGCGAGGAGCCGAAGATCGGGGTTTCCCCGCCGCCCACGCAAAGGGGAAACCCCGATCTTCGGCTCCTCGCTGCTGCCCCGCTGCGGAGCACATCAGCTGCTGGGCGGCTGAAGAAACCTTCCCTGGGTCTTCCCCGCCGCCCACGCAAAGGGGAAACCCCGATCTTCGGCTCCTTGTTGCTGCCCGCCCGCCGCTCGAGAGCAAGAGGGGGAGAGATAGAGAAAGAGAGAGAAGGAAAGAAAGAGATGAGAGAGGGAGGAAGAGAGTGTGAGAGAGGAAGAAGCAAGATAGAGAAAGAGGGAGAGAAAGAAAGATGAGAAAGGAAGAGAGTGACGTCATCGGGTGGGGAAAATCGGAATATAGCGTTTCGCGAAGATCGAGATCGCGAAAATCGAGGGATCACTGTATTGCAAAGAAAATAAGCTTTTATCTAGCAATAATAGCCCTAGTACAGATGCTGGAAACACTGGGAAAATTAGCTCAGCCGAAAAGAGCTTGACATTATTGCTTGACTGAGATTTTAGATTATCTCAGACTCAGATCCTTATGCTTGGCCATGAATATTATACCAGTTGTCAACATTCCAACTAGTGTCTAAGTTTAAATCACTGTCCAAGGCAAATACTTCCTCAAAGTTCCAATTTATTCTTAGAGCCATCTTGGCACATCTCTGGGGAAACCCGGATCAGTATAATGACATTTATTTATTTCAACTTCTGTGCCCACCCTCTCCCATGGGACTCCCGATAGCAGTGTTTCAGTACATAAGGGGCTATGACAAATAAGCAAGTGTCACCCTATTCTCCAATGCACTTGGAAGGCAGAACACGAAGAAATGGATAGAAACTACCATATTTTTGGGGAATATAGGATGCACTGTAGTAAAAGACACACCTTAATTTTGGGGGAGGAAAAATAGGAAAAAAATCCTACCTATCAAGGTATTCATCTGGATAGTGTCCTTAGTCTGGTCAGCTTCAGCACATTATTTTATCTTCTTGTTAGGGATGAAAATTTTTTTTTGGGGAGGGAATAGCAATAAAAACAAGCCTGCAAAGACTTACAGCTGGGAAAAAACTTTGGAGTAGCAATGAAAAAATCCTGCAATCCGGGAAGATTATTAGGACTGGGGGGAAAGCTGGGAAAAAACTACATTCGGAGTATAAGACACACCCAAATTTCCAGCCTATTTTAGGAGGAAAAGATGCCTTTTATACTCTGAAAAACACCGTAATTAATAGAACTAAGGAGAAATTTCCTGACAATTAGAATAATTAATCAGTGGAGTGACTTGCCTCCAGAAGTTGTGGGGAAAAAAAGTTCGCCATCATTGATATAGGGTGTCCTAAATGAGCAGGGAATTGAACTAAAAGATTTAAAAGGCCCCCTGCAACTCTGTTACTCTGCCTTGGTTTCCTACTCATATTAGAATGGATTTATAAGAAAGTAATCATAATTTTTTTTTAAAGAATAGATTTATATGCATGTGCGGAATCATATCACATCAATTGCCTTTATGTAAATGATATACAGTAATACCCCGGTTATTGCGTCCCCAACCATTGCGAACAGGGTAATTTGCGATTTTTGAACCCGGAAGTCAAAACACCATCTGCGCATGCGTGCCCTTTTTTTCTATGGGCACGCATGCGTAGATGGCGCCGGGCAGATCAGCTGCTGGGCGGCTTCCCTGGGTCTTCCCCCTCTTGCTGGCGGGAGGGCGAAGCCCCCCCAGCACCCGTTCGCCCGCCCTTCGCCCGGGAAGTTCGCCAGGAGTCAGCCGGGTTTAGGGGGGTGCTAGCAAGCCCCCCATGTCGGCGGGGACGTTTTAAAACACCCGCGCCACTTTCCAATGAGTCCCGAAGACAAATGTCAAACTTCCGCGTTTGTCTTCGGGTCTCATTGGAAAGCGGCGCGGGTGTTTTAAAACGTCGCCGCCGACATGGGGGGCTCGCTAGCACCCCCCCAAACCCCCAACCCGGGTTAGGGGGGGTGCTAGCGAGCCCCCCATGTCGGCGGCGACGTTTTAAAACACCCGCGCTGTCCCCAATCTTCGGCTCCTCGCTAGCGCTGCGGAAGTAAAAACACCATCTGCACATGCGCGAAAACCCGCTCGTTGCGGGGGGTCCTGGAACGGAACCCTCGCAACGAGCGGGGGATCACTGTATATATATAAGGTGGATATATATGATATACAGTATATCATAAGGTAGAAAGTCTTAATAGACTATTATTTTGAATTATTCAGGAAAAATGTTATTCTGCAATTCATAATAAGAACAGTATATTGCAGTATTAATGTAGTGATACATACTCTAATGTGGATTGCTCAGTTAGATTTGTTATTTTCTCTGCAGTTCAGTCTCAGTTTTTCCGAGCAGCCTGGTTATTCTCCGTTAAGGAAATATATCTTTTAAATTAAATTTATTTATTTTTTGCTACCTTTAAATTCAAAATATTCAAGCAAATGTCCGACAAGTATCTATTAAGGTGGTAGCTTCCTGCTTGTTTGTTGAACATTTGAAGTTGGCTTCATGCATTAAGTTACATGCTTTGTCATTTGTTGGTCATGACATCTGTGGACATTTTTTTTAAATTGATGGGACCCTGTATAATGTAATTTGAGGGGTTTAGAAAAAAATGAACAAAAAGGTGATGCAAAGTAATTTATATTAAATCATATACATTGATAAATTATGTCAATGGAGCATCGTTTTCTTTCGAGCCTCTAAATTTTGATGTGGAGCTTAGCAGTCATATCCAAGACTATGGGCCCTAAGTATTGCGGCCTCAAGTACTGCATTCAATCTGGGAATCTCAATTTGTCCGCTTCTGATTTATGGCCTAGAATGACACTTAGCCTGTTCTGTATTGTTCAACAAACCATAACTAACCAGATAATATTTCTATATGAAGTCTGAAATAGGTCATTCCTTTCTTACTAATGTTGAAGGGGCAGCCACCAGCATTCTGAACTCTTGCTCAGGTACAACATATAATTTCTCCCACACACTTTTGTAAACCTGTTGGGACTCCTCTGAACCCCACTCAGGAGACATTTTAAAGAAGTTGAAACCATAAAGAATGTATTAGGGTAGCAAGCAACTTTAAATTTAAGAGCGATTTGTTTCTAAGCAAATACAGTGACCCCTCGATTATCGCGAGGGTTACGTTCCAAGACCTCTCGCGATAATCGATTTTCCGCAGTATAGTGGTGCGGAAGTAAAAACACCATCTGCGCATGCGGGCCCATTTTCCATGGCCGCGCATGCGCAGATGGTGGAGCCGGGGAGCGATGAAAGTGCGGAAGCCGACAAAGATTGCTTTGAATGTCGGCTGCCCCCGCCCCCCCAGCACGTCCGGCGCCCTCGCCGCTAACGCCCCGCTCGCCGCTTGCCCGCCCGCCCGATCCACCCCTCTCACCGGCTTTCGGACATGGGTCCTCCTGCAGCAGCGCTGCCGAGCAGATCAGCTGCTGGGAGGCCGAAGAAACCTTCCCTGGGTCTTCCCCGCCGCCCACGCAAAGGGGAAACCCCGATCTTCGGCTCCTCGCTGCTGCCCGCCCGCCGCTCGCCAGCCCGCCCGCCGCTCGAGAGCAAGAGGGGGAGAGATAGAGAAAGAGAGAGAAGGAAAGAAAGAGGTGTGAGAGAGGAAGAAGCAAGATAGAGAAAGAGAGAGAGAAAGAAAGATGAGAAAGGAAGGAAGAGAGTGACGTCATCAGGTGGGAAAAACCGCGGTATAGCAAAAAAAAAAACGCGGACGTATTTTTAATTTATTATTTTTTGAAAAACCGTGGTGTAGCGTTTCGCGAAGATCGAGATCGCGAAAATCAAGGGATTACTGTATGCTTAAAATTAAAACTATTTATCTAGTTTGTTTTTATTAAACACCAGTTGAAAGAAACTTCTCGTTTCCTTTTTTATTGCTTGTTAATGCTGAAAATTTCAACTACTTTTTCAAGTCAGAGGCATTCAAGCCCTTCGTTCATTAAGAGCAGGGGTCCCCAAACTTTTTACACTGGGGCCAGTTCACTGTCCCTCAGACTGTTGGAGGGCCGGACTATAAAAAAAAACCCTGAACAAATCCCTATGCACACTGCACATACCTTATTTTAAAATAAAAAACAAAATGGGAATGTACTATTTAGATGGGGGGGGAGAAGTCTGAAATACATATATGTTTATGTTTTGTTTTTAATTTTCTTTTGTTAACATCTGATTGTAGGTTTTCTTGGCTTATAGAAAAATGTATAAAGAAAGAAGGAAGCACTTTGGCATAATGGTTAATAAGTTAGAAATATAATTGAAGGAACATTAAGGAGGGAATTTAATTAAAAGAAAATGAATGTAACTGGATGACAAAATTAGAAAAAAAAACTTTTGCAACTTTTTTGATGATTGATATTAGTTACTAACAAAATACCGCATTTTATTCATAGAAAATTAGATGGAATACTGTGTTGTGTCACTCACCAGCGGGCTGGATAAATGGTCTCAGCGGGCCGCAGCCCGTAGTTTTGGGACCGCTGATTAAGAGAAACATGTTGCCAAAGAAACACATGGAATGCATGAAAGAGGAAAGGCAATGGCTACTTGTTGCTTGAGAATAGGAAAGTTGTATTACCACGCTAGGTGTGAGCTTAAATGAACCCCGGGGGATGGTCGAAGACAGGAAGGCCTGAAGGAACGTTGTCCATGGGGTCACAATGGGTGAGACACGACTTTGCAGCTAACAACAACAAATTACCACACTAAGCCATTTCAGCTTTCAACCAAAGATCTGGCTACAAAAGATTAAGTTTCTGTTGAAAGGATAGGAGAATAATTCTTGGGTACCATCAATATTTCCATTGGTACAAGTTTGGATCCCAGAAGTCTGGGCCCTACTTTTGAAAAAGCAATTTAAATGTGCAATGAATACATATTGCTGTATTCAAAGATCCATATTATTAAGATATGCACGAATCCCAGCGACCGATTAGGTCCCACAGAGTGGGCCTTCTCCGGGGCCCGTCAACTAAACAATGCCAGTTGGCGGGCCCCAGGGGAAGAGCCTTCTCTGTGGCGGCACCGACTCTCTGGAACCAACTCCCCCCGGAGATTAGAACTGCCCCTACTCTTCCTGCCTTCCGTAAACTCCTTAAGACCCACCTTTGCCGTCAAGCATGGGGAAATTAAACATCTCCCCTGGGCACGTTTAATTATACATGGTATGCTTGTGTGTGTGTCTGTTAGTATATGGGGTTTTTCTTAAATCTTTAAATATTTTAATTAATTGGATTTTGTGACTGTTTCACTTGTTGTGAGCCGCCCCGAGTCTTCGGAGAGGGGCGGCATACAAGTCCAAATAATAAATAAATAAATAAGAAAATATCTTTTCAGACTACACTATATATTTTTACCTTGCAGGCACCTTAACCAATGAAATTTCATTGAGAGGTTTAAATCAATGCCCAGTTTACCCACTAGCAGCCTATTGGAGAAATAGGCCTAAATTATGGACAGGGGATGACTTACCATTCACCTCTATTTGCAACTTTTTTCATTTCAGTATCCTATAATTTATCACAAATGATATCCATCATTATGACATTATAAAATAGTATAACAGTGGACTAAAATGTATTATTTATGTTAAACACTCCCCAAATATCTCCAGAACTGCTGGTGTCATTTTAATATTGTGGGAAAGCAATCTTCTGCCCTTGAATGAACTTCCCTGCTTGATCAAAGGATTGAGCAGCTCTCTAGAAAAAGTAGTTGTCAGGTGGAAAAATGTAAGTTCATCTTCCTTTCCTTCATTGTGACTGAACCCACAACAGTTTTAGAAATCATAGAATGTAAGACAATCCTAAAAATGGATTTTGATTTGCTCGGTGAAGGAGAATCCACTATATTTTGTTTCATTGTTGGAATATCTTTTACTATGAAGAAACTGCATTTTCTCTTGCTAAGTATAGTTCCTCCTTCCACACACATACATTCCTTGCTAATGTCCAATTTTTTCTTCATCTTGAGGGTTTTTACCTATGTCTCACGATCCTTTGGAAATTAATGTGCTAAAAAGTGTTTTGCCATCTTATTCATTTATTTATTTGTCCAATACACAATACGTATTTAAGAAAATAGACATGTAGTAATATATATAAAGAAAAGGATAGAAGAAAAGATCTACAGAGGGGTGGCATACAAATCTAATAAATAAGCAAGCAAGCAAGCAAGCAAGCAAGCAAATAAATAAATAAATAAATAAATAAAAAATAGAGGAGAAGATATATGAAAGGAAGAAAAGATATGCAGTGTTCCCTCAATTTTCGCGGTTTTTCAAAAATATTAATTAAAAAATACTTCACAGGTTTTTTCCCTATACCATGGTTTTTCCCACCTGATGACGTCATATGTCATCGCCAAACTTTTGTCTGCCTTTAATAAATATTTTTTAAAATAAACTTTAATAAATAAACATGGTGAGTAATAATCTAAATGGTTGCTAAGGGAACGTGAAATTGAAATTTAGGGGTTTAAAGTGTTAAGGGAAGGCTTCTGATACTGTTCATAGCAAAAAATAGTGTATTTACTTCCGCATCTCTACTTCGCGGAAATTCGACTTTCACGGGTGGTCTCGGAATGCATCCCCCGCAAAAATCGAGGGGACACTGTATTAGATAAAGGAGAGAAAATTGGACAGGGGACAAAAGGCACACTGGTGCACTTATGTACACTCCTTACTGACCTCTTAGGAACCTGGAGAGGACAATCGTGGATAGTCTAAGGGAAAAATGTTGGGGGTTAGGGGTTGACACTACTGAATCTGGTAATGAGTTCCACGCTTCGACAACTCGATTGTTAAAGTCATATTTTTTACAGTCAAGTTTGGTTTCTTGCTGCAAATTGAGTACTGTAATCATGTTTTCTAGTGGCAAATCCAAATTGGCATTACCTACTAGCTTGGCTTCAAGTACAGTGGTAACTCAGTATTTGAACTGCTTCAAAAGTTGTTGAATTTGGTACTTGATGCATTGTCCTGGTACTCGTTGTTTGCTATTTGATGTGCTGTGATAGGAAAAGGGGGACAACTGTGGAGAATGGACAGAAAAGTTGGTCATGCTGAGAAGGCCAAGTATTTAGCTTCTGACCCTGTGTAGATATTATTGGTTCACCTCTATATTTCTGTTTTACAAAATACAATAAGCATTCTGCCTAAGAAAAGTCCCACTGTAAATTCATTCCATTTTATGGTGCTCAGGTGATGCCTGACTAAACTGTGTGTGAGTGTGTGGAGGGTTATTCTTGCAATCTAGCCACTTTCTGATGCTACAACTAAAACTGACTGAATAAATCAAGAGTTCCTGATCTTTAATAGAGGATAAGGTTGGAATGACAGCTACTGCAACCATAATAGTTTATGTTCCTAGATTGTCTAATATCGACATGATGAATTGCTTCTAATCTAGACTGGTCCAATTGATTTTTAAGTGAGTCAACAACACTTGTGGATGGAATTACCTGATGCTAGGAAACTTGTAATCTCTGTTCACCTGAGAGGAACTGAGTGTTTCTGGTATGTGGACTTTTCAGATTCTCTTACACTTCCAGTATACGTTTTATTTATTTCGAAAGTTGGAGAAATTGAATGTACTTGAGCCAAAAGTATATCTGCTGAGCAGAATTCTTCATATAGGAACTGTGGTGGGGCTCTTTATGGGGAATGATGCAGGCCACTGGCAAGAAAGGTACGTTTTCCTGCTTTCTTTATTATACAAAACTTGCAACTTTTATTTAAACAAAAATTAGGATTTCTAGTCCTAATTAGTCCCCAATTATTTCTAATTTTATTGCTTTCCCTGTGGCTATTTACCTATGTACTTATTTCTGTATGTGCTGTGTATTTACTTCTAAGGATTCTTGTCTGGTTTTCTGAGAGGCTTTCATAACCTCTGGGGAATGTGTAAAAAAAAGCCACTATAGTGGCCTTGATGGTGACTGCATCTTTTTTTTAATGTCCCTCTAGCCTGTGGGTACCTCTGACCTCTCCCTCTGTCCCTCCTCCTCCTTTGCAAGCTGGCTTGAATTGCCTAAACTGCATAAAATAACTGATGTAAACATAGCTGCTTCTAAACTGGAGGTCGTAAGCAAAACTTCTCAGCTGTAGTTATAGCTACTTCTTAGCCACTGTTTAGTAGTTACCTTAGATTTGCTGACCATTTCAGCTAAGTACCAGTCCATCTGTCCAGAACTGCTGCAAACATATTAGTGTCTCACAGTCTTTCAGTTTTTGCCAGGAGGAGAAGGAACTGTTATTCCATGCTGGCTGTAACATGGCGATTCTGGAAGAGTTAGTGTGGCGGCTTCATCTGAATCTCACAAACTCTTTGCCTACATTGCAGGGGACTAATTTTGACCTGCGTACTGTCTCACCTGCAATCTCTTATTTTTTCCTCTTCCATACAGCTACATTTTTTTCCTCCCCACCAGAGGTGGGATTCACATAATTTGCTTACTACCAGTTCACCTGAACCGGTCCATCTCTGCTCCCTATTACCACACACCCTGCTTAGAAACATAGAAACATAAAAGATTGACGGCAGAAAGAGATCTCATGGTCCATCTAGTCTGCCCTTATACTATTTCCTGTACAGATTGAGTTCATTAAGTCTTTGCTGATAAGTTTTATGCTTAAGGCCTTCCACCATTCTTGTAGCCCGTCTTTGGACCCATTCAATTTTATCAATATCTTTTTGTAGGTGAGTTCTCCAGAACTGAGCACAGTATTCCAAATGTGGTCTCACCAGTGCAATGTAAAATTGAACGGGTCCAAAGACGGGCTACAAAATAATGGAAGGTCTTAAGCATAAAACTTATCAGGAAAGACTTCATGAACTCAATCTGTATAGTCTGGATGACAGAAGGGAAATGGGGGATATGATCGAAACATTTAAATATGTTAAAGGGTTAAATAAGGTTCAGGAGGGAAGTGTTTTTAATAGGAAAGTGAACACAAGAACAAGAGGGCACAATCTGAGGTTAGTTGGGGGAAAGATCAGAAGCAACATGAGAAAATATTATTTTACTGAAAGAGTAGTAGATGCTTGGGACAAACTTACAGCAGACGTGGTTGGTAAATCCACAGTATCTGAATTAAACATGCTTGGGATAAACATATATCCATCCTAAGATAAAATACAGGAAACAGTATAAGGGCAGACTAGATGGACCATGAGGTCTTTTTCTGCCATCAGTCTTCTATGTTTCTATGTTTAAGTTTTTTTCTTGACTTCTTTTTATTGCTGCTGTTATTTGTAATTTTTATACTATTGTAAGCCACCCTGAGTCCTTCGGGAGTGGGCGGCATAGAAGTCAAATTAAATTAAATTAAATATTAAATTAAATATCAAATCAGACCCAATGTAATATGAAAGCTACCATTGTTATCAAAAACATTGTATATTATGGTGGTTTTTTGCCTCTCGCTAAATACATCATTCCCACCAAAGCAAATATAGTTAGGAAACAGGAAGCCTCATATTCTACTTCATGCAAGCTTGTGTACGGTGACCCTGTGAACATCGTAGTTGGCAGTACGTGGGTTGCTTGTTGGCTTGAAGTATCAATTCATGCATCAACAAGCAAATTTGCCTCTAAGCTGTAACAAGAACATTTTGTTTCTCTTTCTTTTTTAATTGCTCTATACAGTCTATTAAGGGTTCCTTTTATAATCTGGCTTACTGAGATAATGCATCCGCAGGATGTATTTACTTGCATTTCTGCATAATACCAACATTTTTGAAGTGGTACCGTGTTTCCCTAAAAATATGACCCTGTCTTATTTTTTTTTGAACCCTGAAATAATAATAATAAAATAAAATAAAATAAAATAAAATAATAATAAAATAATAATAAGATTTTTATGCTGCCCCTCTCTGAAGACTTGGCCTTATTTTTGGGGGGGGGGGTTTCTTATTTCTTTGGGCACAATTCTGAGGTAGCGGGTGCGGAGGGGAGGGGTGGGGGAGAAGCGAAGGGCAGGAAGCTCTGCCATGCCTGGTGTGTGTTGGGGAGATACGGCAAGAATTGTGGCTGCTTTTATTTATTTATTTATCGTTATTTATTAATTGGGGTTTTATGCTGTCCCTCTCCGAGGACTCGGGGCAGCTCACAACATATAATAAACAATATACAGTATCTTAGATCCAATTAATTAATTTAAAGTCTAAAACCCCCCAAAATCCATAAAAAACAGTCATTCCATTTGTTCAATTTGCCAAGAGCTTAGCCCCAATTGAGGCTCCCTGGGGTGGAACCCGGTGCTTGAAGGTCTTATGGGAGGAAAGCCCTTTTACACATCCCAGCCTCTCTTTCAGGTGGGCAGGAAGCCCTCTCGTACCATGTAGCTGGCTGGTTAAGAATCAGGCAGTCCTGAGAACCGCTCCCTGGCTGGATACAGAACTCCATAAAGAAGGTATCTCCTTAGAGATACTGAGCGCCAGCATGCCTGTTGCAATGTTGAAGGTAGAGTGGTGGAGGACAAAGCAAGGCAGGGGCTGTGGAGCTGCCCCAAGGTCCTGCATCTGCTTACCTGAAGGCCTTTCAGCCAGGCCACCCATGCCAATCTCTCTTCTACCCCCTCTCTCTCACACACAGAGGTCCATCTCCCCCCCACCAACCCTCCAAAGGCAGTCACATCTCTTCAACTGCTTTCCAGTTCCATTCTCAGCCATCACATACAGAACAAGAAAAGTAGTCTGTTGGTAAAAATTATTATTATTATTATTATTATTATTATTATTATTATTATTATTATTATTATTATTATTTAGATTTGTAAGCCGCCCCTCTCTGAAGCCTCGGGGGTGCTCACAACACACAATATAAAATAGTGAATAGAGAGACAAATCTAATTAATTAAAAACTATGTAAGCTAAACCCCCCAATATATTAACAACCAATCAATAAATTCAAATCGCAGCCATACATCACAATTATTGGCCAGGGGGGGTCTAGATCTAATTTCCCATGCCTGGCGACTTAAGACTCTTGTGGAAGGCGAGGAGGGGGAGCTGATTTCAGTAGTTCAGACCTTCCAACTTCTCATAAAGAAAAAAAAAATCACGCAAAGTTGGAAGGACCGCCGTACGGGACCGCCTCCTCCTGCATGAGCCCCAGCAACTGGTTAGATCCCACAGAGTTGGCCTTCTCCAGGTCCCATCAAATAGACAATGTCATTTGGCGGGGCGTAGGGGAAGAGCCTTCTTAGTGGGGGCTGCGGCACTCTGGAAACAGCTCCCCCCAGAGATTTGTACTGCCTCCACTCTCCTCTCCTTCCGTAAGAATTTTAAGACTCAATTGTACCCTCAGGCTTGGGGCCATTAGATTATAGCCCCTTGGCCAATGAATGAAATATATGTTTGTTCATTTTGGAATGGGAATGATTGATTTTTAATGAAATTTGGGTTTTAAGATTAGTTTTTAAATTTAAATTTTTCTTTCTTGATTCATGTGATATTTATATTTTGGTTTTCAATTATTGCTGGACTTGAGGTATATGAATTAGCATTGGTCTTAATTTCCTTCAGTTTATTTGCATTAGTTCTCTGTTGCTGATATATGCACCTGCATTTGTAACTTAGTAAGTAAAGCCAACAAATATGTATGGCAGTCTTGCTGTGAACATCTCTATAACTGAACCAAGGTGATGTAGATATTTTTTCTTTGAAATATCTTACTGATTCAGCTTTCTTTGATTTCTTGCAAGCAATTTTGTTGAGTTTCAAAAGAAAAACTAACAAACTAACAGAAAGGTGAACAATTGGATATGGTAAAAAGGGGGGGGGTGTAAAATGGCAAATGACAATATATTTGAGTTTTCATATATTTCTGAGTTTTTCCACTACAGATACCAATATACTGTACATTATAAGAACTTCTTACTTTAAGTAAATACATAGAAATGTATACTGAGCTATCATTTTAAATTTAATCCACTATATAAAAGAGTGCAATTAAGTACAAATGAAGCATGCATATTACAGTATTAACACGTCACAATATTTCTCCAATCAAAGAATCCAAAATCAAAATGTAATTTTTATCTTTATCCAAAAGAATCTAAATATTGCAGTGTGCACAGGCTGGGCTCTTCTCTCCATCTCTCTCCTGTTCTGAGTTTCTGTCTCAAAAAAGTGCTCTGTCAAATAATAGAACTGCACACCTGTATTAGTAAAACAGGAGTCCTGCTTGGGTGCATCTTATGCATTCTGTCAAAAGAAGATGGATGACTTTGATGCCATGCTCTTCACTGATGGAGCCTGCAGTTCATGTATAGTTCATATGTCTCCCGGAAACAAGTTGTACTCATTGCGTTTTGAATCCGGGAGACGACTTTCACCTGTAAAGCAAAATAATTAAAGATTCTGTCTCTGTTGACATTTTTATTGTACCTACAGATGCCAAGTTGTTTTGACAAAATGGGAACATCAGCTTGCTTGGAACAGCATACTACTAGAAAACAATCTTTTCCTGGTTTTTCATCCAACTCAATAGAGACTTAATGTTTTTTGGTTATAGAACAAATCAATCCAAAGTTCTCATGCAAGAGGCAAACAATCAGGCTCAGATTATCATATTTGGAAACATTATGTGGGGACCTAGCTTTCTAGACAGGACAGTATTACTGGGAAAAGTGAAAAATGAAAGTAAAAGATGATGACCAACAGGAAGATAGGTGGATCCACTGGAGGATCTGAAGGATCTAGTTGAGAGTTTCCCTTTAAGTGGAATGGCACTTAACGGAAACTCCGAAATCTTTACATTAATGTTTAAAAATGTGTTTTTTCATGGGTGTTGGGCTTCCATAGAGGTCATTCTTTGTTTCTTTGTTTGCTTGTTTAATTTTATTTAATTTTATTTGTACAAGATAGTATGCATTGGTATAAACATAAACATTAGCAAAGAAGGTACAGGTAAATTAGGCAATAGGACAGTAGGACAGGGACGGTAGGCACAATGGTGTACTTATGCACTCCCCTTACAGACTTTTAGGAATGAGGTCGACTGTAGACAATCTAAGGTTAAAGCTTTTGGGGTTTGGGGAAGAAACCACAGAGTCAGGTAGTGCATTCTAGGCATTGATCACTCTGTTGCTGAAGTCGTATTTTCTGCAGTCAAGTTTGGAGCAGTTTACATTAAGTTTGAATCAATTGTGTGCTTGTGTATTGTTGTGGTTGAAGCTGAAGTATTCATTGACATTGTGGTATATGATTTTATGAACTTCACATTTAGGTCAGATTGAAGGCGAGGAAGTTCTAGGCCAGTGATGACCAACCTATGGCATGGGTGTCACAGGTGGCACACAGAGCCATAAATGCTGGCATGTGAGCTGTTACCCTAGCTCAGCTCCAATGTGCATATGTGTGCTGGTCAGTTGATTTTCAGCTCAGCTGGAGGCTCTGGGAGGGCATTTTCATCTTCCGGAGAGTCTCCGGGAAGATGGGGGAGGGCATCTTTGCCTTGAGCCTGGGGAGGGTGAAAAACGGGCCTACCGGGCCCACCAAAATTTGGGAAATGGGCTGTTTCAGGCCTGCAGAGGACACCCGAGTGGGTGGGGGAGGCCATTTTTGCCGTCCCAGGCATTGAATTATGAATGTGGGCACTCGTGTATGTGTGATTCAATTCAGTTCATTAGATTTGTATGCCGCCCTTCTCTGAAAACTTGGGGTGGCTATCTAAGCCCAAAATTTGAAGTCTGGTGGAATAAAGTATTCTGTTGCAGAGCATTGTGGAGGCATTAAAAGTCACAGTGGCATCTGCAGATGCCATGGTGATGATCCTTGTTGTAAGATTTTGGTAGATTTTTGGAACATTCATTTAGCAAATACAGAACAAAAATATATCACTGCAGAGAACAAATTTAAAACATTCAGGTGCAGCCCATTTCTCGCTGCTCTGGTTTTTTTAACAGTTTCAGGAATGTGATTTCTCTACATACAACTCGACATGGGGCAGTTTATGCTAGCAGTTCAGGAAGAATTTTGCGATAAGATTCTAAGGGCAGACTTAAAGGCTAAAGTTTATTAAGTGTTAAGAATATTTCTTAGTAATTGGAATAGGGATAAAGAGATGGAAAGAAAGAGTAAAGCAGCGTTTCCCAACCGGTGTGCCGCAGCACACCAGTGTGCCGCGAGACACGGTCAGGTGTGCCGTGAAGCTCCTAGAGAAGCTCCAGCTGGGCGGGGTGCTGCCGGTGCCGGTACCTCCAACCTGGAGCTCCCACTCACAGCTGTCCCCCGGCTCCTGCCCGATGCCGCTGTTTCCGGCGCGCTCCTGCTGGGCCCCAAAGAAGGAAGGTGGGAAAAAGGAGAGCTTCATTCTTCTCGCCTCCTTTTTCCCGCTTTCCTTCTTTGGGGCTCAGCAGGAGAGCGCCAGAAACCGCGGCATCGGGCAGGAGCCGGGGGACAGTTGCGAGTGGGAGCTCCAGGTCGGAGGCACCGGCAGCGCTCCGCCCAGCTGGAGCTTCCCTGGCGTCGGCGGCAAGTGTCCTTTGGGGCCCGGCGGGAGGGCACTGGCGGTAGGAGCGGGAGGGTGCCAGCTGCAGCGGCCCCAGACAGTTGCGGGGAGATGGCGGCGGCGAGAGGGATCTCCAGGGTGGAGGCACTGATGGTGGTGGTTGGACGTGCTGCTGGAGACGTACATGCTGGCGCTGAGGGGCTGGCATATACGGCGTCCAGCAGCACGTCCAGCTGCCGCCGTGAGGGCTCCCACTCGCAGTCAGCCGAGAGAGAGAGAGAGAGAGAGAGAGAGTGAAAGAAAGAGAGACATAACAAGAGAGGCAGAGAGAGAGAGAGAGAGAGAGAAAGAGAGAGAGAGAAAGAAAGAGAGATAGCAAGAGAGACAGAGAGAGAGAAAGAAAGAGACATATAGCAAGAGACAGTGAAAGAGAGAGAGAGAGCAAGAAAGAGATAGCAAGAGAGAGAGAGAGAGAGCAAGGGAGAGAGAAAGACATAGAGGAAGGGAAGGAGGGAGAGAGAAAGAGCAAAAAAGAGAGGAAGAAAGAAAGAAAGAAAGAGGGATGGAGAGAGAGAAAGAAGGGAAGGAAGGAAGAGAGAGAAAGAGGGATAAATAGAGTGAAAGGGAGGAAGAGATAGATTTTTTTTGTCCAAACTTTTCTTTAGGGCCCCCCCCACCCCACCCCATTCAATGTTCCCCAGGATTTTGAAAATATGAATAATGTGCCGCGGCTCAAAAAAGGTTGGGAAACACTAGAGTAAAGCCCTGCCCTGCACATACAGCTTTCCTCAGGGCTGCTGTGCAAAGAACCAGGTTGGACAATATCAGCTATTAAGAATTTGCAGTTTACCTTTGCTGAGTATTTTCAACATGAAAATCTAAAATTCATATCATATTGGGAGAAAGTTTCAACAGATTGTCCAATAAATCAAAATGGTTTGTTTTAATCCCTGTCATCAGGTAGACTGGTATGTGATATGCAAGTCATGAATGCATGTTTTGATGCCTGCAAATAGGCAGAAAAGTTTGGGTGACCTCACCTGAACTTATTCTGAGGTTTTAAAAATGTCTTAAATTATAATGTTGCCTCATTGTGCAAGCAGGATGGTGCAGGCAGGATGATTTCATCTGTGTTTGTGAACAGTAAAGGATACTTCTGAATTAGAATTCATGCACAGTTGTGCTCATAGGTTTACATGATACCCAGTTATACATCTCCACCCCATGTCCAGTCAACGAAGCAGTGGAAGTGATGTGCCGGTGCCTGGAGGCTGTTGGGGACTGGATGGGTGTCAACAAACTCAAACTCAACCTAGACAAGACGGAGTGGCTGTGGGTCTTGCCTCCCAAGGACAATTCCATCTGTCCGTCCATTCCCCGGGGGGGGGAGAGAAACTACTGACCCCCTCAGAGAGGGTTCGCAACTTGGGCGTCCTCCTCGATCCACAGCCTACATTGGAACATCATCTTTCAGCTATGGCGAGGAGGGCGTTGCCCAGGGTCGCCTGGTGCACCAGTTGCAGCCCTATTTGGACAGGGAGTCATTGCTTACAGTCACTCATGCCCTCATCACCTCAATGTTTGATTACTGCAACACTCTCTACATGGGGCTATGTTTGAAAAGTGTTCGGAAACTTCAGATCGTGCAGAACACAGCCGCGAGAGCCGTCGTGGGGCTTCCAAGATTCGCCCACGTTTCCATAACACTCTGTGGCTTGCATTGGCTGCCGATCAGTTTCCAGTCACAATTCAAAGTGTTGGTTATGACCTTTAAAGCCCTACATGGCATTGGACCAGAGTACTTGCAGAACCATCTGCTACCGCATGAATCCCAGCAACCGATAAGGTCCCACAGAGTTGGCCTTCTCTGGATGCCGTCGACTAAACAATGTTTTTTGGTGGGCCCCAGGGGAAGAGCCTTCTTTGTGGCGGCCCTGGCCCTTTGGAATCAACTCCCCCTGGAGATTAGAATTGCCCCCACCCTCCCTGTCTTTCGTAAATTACTCAAGACTCACTTATACCGCCAGGCATGGGGGAGTTGAGACACCATTCCCCCAGGCTCTTTTATACTTTGTTTTATGTTTGGTATGAATGTGTTGTTTGGTTTTTTTAAGTAATGATAGGGTTTTATATGTTTTTTTAATATTAGATTTGTTCTACTATAATATTGTTTTTATTATTGTTGTGAGCCGCCCCGAGTCTTCGGAGAGGGGTGGCATACAAATCTAATAAATTATTATTATTATTATTATTATTATTATTATTATTATTATTATTATTATTATAATATACCCTGGCAGAACTGATGGTTTCCTGGCCATTTTTTCAGAGTATGAATGATAGCATGAAAACCTTTCTGTCATTCATGGTCAGTGTTTGGCTGAAGCCATTTATTATCAATCAGCTGGGTTTACTCTCTTGCAATCATAATGACAAAAGAAACTGATCAAAAGTTTACATACTCTGGTGCTTTTAGCCTGATAACATGCACATAGGTTTACACAAAGGGATGTGAATGGCTGTTAAAATAACCATCCCACAGAGTTGGCCTTCTCGGGTCCCGTCGACTAAACAATGTCGTCTGGTGGGCCCCAGGGGAAGAGCCTTCTCTGTGGCGGCCCCGGCCCTCTGGAATCAACTCCCCCCCCGGAGATTAGAACTGCCCCCACCCTTCCTTGCCTTTCGTAAACTACTTAAGACCCGCCTATACCGCCAGGCATGGGGGATTTGAGACATCTTCCCCCAGGCTCATTATTATTTATGTTTGGTATGTATGTGCTGTTTGGTTTTTAATTATGATAGGGTTTTTAGTTATTTTTAATATTAGATTTGTGCCATTGTAATATTGTTTTTATTGTTGTTGTAAGCCGCCCCGAGTCTTCAGAGAGGGGCGGCATACAAATCTAATAAATTGAAATTGAATCCTCACCTATGATCTGTTTGCATGCAATCAGTGTGTGTGTGTGTGTGTGTATAAACGGCCACTATGTTTCTGGCCTTCTGAGAGACCTTTGCATCCTTCATCCAGTGATGCAGTGACGTGTCTGGATTCCGAGTCATGGGAAAAGCAAAAGAATTGTCTAAGTATCTGCGGGGAAAAGGTCATTGAACTGTATAAAACAGGAAAGGGATATAAAAAGATATCCAAGGAACACTGCCAATCAGCAGTGTGTTCCAACTGTAATCAAAAAGTGGAATATCAAAAAGTGGAAAATGAGGGGTTCTGTTGAAACCAAACCATGGCCAGGTAGACCAGCTAAACTGTCAGCCACAACTGCCATTAAAATTGTTCTGGATGCAAAGAAAAACCCACACATAACTTCAGGTGAAATACAGGACACTCTGAAAACTCTCTCTGTCTCTCCCTCCCTCCCTCCCTCCCTCCCTCCCTCCCTCCCTCCCTCCCTCCCTCTCTCTGTATTCTTTTTTGAATCCACAGAAAGTTAGTACAGTTTGGAGCAGATGAAGCTGACTTTTACTGCAATGGTCATCCCCAAACCCCCAACACTTTACCCTTAGATTATCTACGGTTGACCTATCCAGATTCCTAAGAGGTCAGTAAGGGGCAAGTACAAGTGCACTAAAGTGCCTTCTGTCCCCTGTCCTATTGCTCTCCTATATCTCCTATACCTTTCTTCTATTCCTATATCTCTTCTTCTATTCTTTCATTGATATGTTCTATTACTATATCTTCTTTTCTATTCTTTCTTAGATATATTTTACTATGAGTATCTCCTCTATAACCTTCCTCATGTATTTTACTATGTGTATATAGATATATACCCACTAAAAACCCTCATTGTGTATTGGACAAAATAAATAAACAAACAAACAAACAAATAAATAAATAAATAAGTTTAATATGGTTAGGAAGGCAATTTCTAGTTCTCAGGTAGGAATAGCTTTTATTAGGACAGGCTTAGCAATATTCTAGCTCACTTATTGAAGGGAGTTATTGTACTGCTGAGGATTTAAATGTTCTGTGTTCTATCCATGGATCTAAGAGGTTCAGACAGCATTGTGAAGACTCAGTAGAGGAGAGAGCTCTTTTTTTTTAATCTTAGGGACTGCATCAATGGTCATTTGTCATTAAAAAGTTTTGATATTTTATTTTTACAACTCTTTGAACAAAGTTTTGGGTGTGGCTTCCTTCTCTTCTTTCTCTACCCTCTCTTCCCTTCCCTGCGGGAATAACTAAATTGTACAGCATGACATAGAGGAGTATAGCTCATTATGTACTTTTTATGGCAATGCCAAATTTTTAATTCATAGAGGTCAAGAGTATTTCTTTCAGGACAATAATTCAGCCTTCTCTAGCTCTTTAGGAGCTTTGTAAAATGATTAATGTGCCCACAATCCTTTCAGTTGTAAGTGAACTCTCTAAGCCCTCAAGTTCTTATTTTTTATGTATTGCATGATAGAAGGGCAAAGCAATTTAGGCAAATAGTTACCTACCCCCCTTTTTTTTTCTGTAAAAAAAGTTATCATAAATCCTCAAAAGTTTATTTTTTTGGTCTTAATATCTTAGCAGTAAAGGCAAGTTCAAACCATAATAATATGTGCTGTCTTATTCATACATTCAGACTTTGTAGTTATGATGTTTCTGGAAATAAGCATTGTGAGATACCCAATACCCAGTTCTTGGTATTCTGAGCTTTCGGTGAAAAAAAGGATGGAAAATTTTAGATTTTACTAGGAGGAACTACAGGTAGTTCTTGACTTACGACCACAATTAAGCCCAAAATTCCTGTTGCTAAGTGAGAAATTTGTTAAATGACTTTATCCTATTTTATGACTTTTCTTGCTATCATTTCTTAAGTAAATCATTTCAGTTGTTAAGTTAGTAACATGGTTGTTAAATATTCTTCCTGTATTCTTGATGCCACCCTATTCCAGGCAGCCACCAGGGACTCGGCTGGATTGTGGAAAAGGGAGTCTGGAATCACCCCAAGCTCCTTCTGGAATCCTTCATAGTCCATTAGGTGTCTGGGGCAGAACCACTTAATCGGCTCCACCTCCCTGCCATGGGGGAGTAGCATCCTAAAGTCTAACCTCATTAGGAAATGATGTGATCATTACAAGGGGAAAAAAATCTATACAGTGTTCCCTCGATTTCCACGGGGGATGCGTTCAGAGACCGCCCGCGAAAGTCAAATTTCCGCGAAGTAGAGATGCGGAAGTAAATACACCCTTTTTGGCTATGGACAATATCACAAGCCATCCCTTAATACTTTAAACTCCTAAATTACCATTTCCCATTCCCTTAACAACCATTTGCTCACCATTATTACTGGTACTCACCATTGAATAGTGATCTTGATATTTATAAACATAATTATTTATTAACGATAATTAATTTTTTTGTTATTTATTTGCAAAAATTATTAGTTTGGCGATGACATATGATGTCATTGGATGGAAAAAACTGTGGTATAGGAAAAAAACCGCGAAGTATTTTTAATTAATATTTTTTGAAAAACCGTGGTATAGGCTATTCGCGAAGTTCGAACCCGTGAAAATCGAGGGAACACTGTACTCCTTAATTCCAGATCATTCCACTGCCCCGAGAGGAACACCAGGTTAAGTGTGTGTCCCCTTTTCTTTTCTTTTCTTTTCCTTCAAATGACTCTTCCTTGTCATTATCAGTTCACTATAGACTTAACAGTGGCTCCCAGAGTAACTGAATTATGGCATCTCTTTTGCTCTTCAAAACCCCTATTAGCGTTGTGCATTTTCTAATTATTGTAGCTTTATGAATTTCACTCTTCCCCAGTTTATCTTCCTTCTGTAATGTTGAACTACAACTTTCTTAATTTCTTTTTCTTTTTTTTAACCAAAAGTGAGTTGTAAAAGATGTAGTGCAGCATATCTGGAAGATAGCAGTTGTCAAAAAGCAACCTTACCTATTCTACATCTCAGCATAACCACAGGTTCACTTCCTTCCTCTTTCTGTATGTTGAATTTTAGATGTCTTTCTTCACTCCACATGTGATTGGCGCAATGTAAATAAAACGAACAATTCAATCATAGGTATGATAGTAAACTTCACTTTTAACATTTGTTCAAAGAACCAAGCTTTTTATATTACTTCAAACCAGATTGCTATAATTTTCAGGTGTCATTGACAGTTGTATATAGTGTGTAGCAAAGTTAGCAGTATCAAACCTAAGAATACTATCTTCACTTTTTAAATTAAAAAACTGAAGTACACTACCTTTTGTTACACATACATAGGAAACTGTGCAAAACATGTTTCCTGCTACATATCTAAATTATGGTAGTGCTTTGTGTTCAGAAGTTGCATGTGTATAATTTAGTAGAAAGTACAACAGCATTTTTGGACACATTAGAAATTGTTTCAATGCTTCTAAATTGCTTTGCAAAATGTTGCTAATATGAATAAATTATATTGCCTTTCTTCTTTCTAGGTTTGCATTTCTGTTGGTGCAAACATTTTGGTGCATCCAAATAAAGGTTTAGATTGTTTGCAGACTATTAATTCCAATTATTTACCAATATTGCTAAATAAGAAAATGTGTTTTCCTCTGTTTTGTGAAGTCAAACAGCAATCAATATTTTAATGTCCTCTTTATATACATTATGCCTTTGTATGAAGCCTTACTTAGATTGTTGATCAAGTCCACAGTTTTTCAATTCAAATTTTGTCAAATTCCTTCACATTTCTCAATCATCCAACATTCTAAATGTTGCTACCAACATTTGTAATCTTATAATTTATTATAGTGACTCAGATATTGAAAAACATCCTGAAGCAAACCACTTCCTCATTGTTACTAGGTTCTCTGCCCAGACATGTTTATTAAGACATCAAGTCAAACTAACAGAATATTTACCTTTCACCTTATTTTCTAATTGTTAGTTTGAAAGTACAGGCAAGAATAGTAATCATGTTTAAATATGTAGGATGCTGCTACTTTGGAAATAAATGTTAATACAGGGAAATGTTCACTAGTATTCATTTTCCTAGGGCAGGGCTGGGCCCATTTTATGGGCTGTGAAGTATCTGAAGATTTTGCCAGTGAAATTTAATATACAACTGTATTCCAGGGTAGAGAGATGGGGCTGTAATTTGTGAAAAATAATATGGAAATACAGCTGCAGTACAATTTTCTGAAGCAACGTATAATAATGTATTTTTCAGAGTATAAGATGCACCTCCCTCCCTCCAAAAAAGAGGCTGGAAGTGTTGGTGCGTCTTTTATACCTAATACAGCCATTTTGTCCTTCTGAAGCCCTGCCCTTGCATCCTGCCAAAAACAGGGTGTGCAGAGGGTTTGGGAGGCCTGCAGAGTGCTTCTTGAGGACTAGGGAGAACAAAACCTCCCCCCCCCCATTTACCTCTTCAAAATCTTGGTGTGTTTATACACCGTTGCATCTTATAATCCGAAAAATATGGTAAGTACTTCCCTTCATAAGGTCAAGAGCTGTCCCATTCAAGCAATGTTATATTGTCTGGAAATCTCCTTTGCCACTTTTATAGATCCAGAAGCCACTTCTATTATTTTTATTATTATTATTTATTAGATTTGTATGCCGCCCTTCTCCGAAGACTTGGGGCGGCTAACAATAATGAAAAGACAATGAAAACAAATCTAATATTAAAAACTAGCCATTCTAGTAGTTGCATATAAATAGAAAAAGCCATTTTTATGCAAAAGGAGAAGGTCTTGCAATATAGCATAGTGAATTTGCTGTATTCTTTAAAAAAGATGGGGGTGGGGAAGACATATCTCAGGACCATGAAATTCTTATACAGTATTCCTACCCCTGCCTCCCAAATTTAATCCCAGACATTCAGAAAAACAGAGGACCATTATTGGCCTGGCACAGAGGAAAGCAAATTGCAACACTCATGCTGGAAATTATTTTGATCACAAGCCAGATTTCAGGTTATGAGATGTGGTTTATTTTTATTTATTTATTTAATTTATAAAAGGAAAAAGAATCCGTTCTTCAGCAACTGAGTCTTTATAAAAAGGGGATAGCGCTCTGTCGCCGCCTTTCTTATGATGAATTGGGAGGTAGCTGGTTCTTCTAGCTGGAATGGGTGCAGAAAATACTACATAGTTGGGAATCTTGCATTTGGGGAGCTGATCATACATTTAGATGGATGATACATCCCTATTCAAAAGAGAGGGAAGGGCAGGGGTGGGCTACTGCCCGGAACGGGGGGAATGCAGTGGGGTAGCGAAAATGGAGCTCCACCCTAGAGCACCCAATTTGCACTGAAAGATGTTGAAAGAAAATGCTGGGTGTCCTGCATAAGTCACGCCCACAGTGTGGTAGTAAAAATTTGGGTAGCCTTTCACTGGGGTGGGGTACCTTTTCCAAAGAGACCATATGTGGCCTTTGAAGGTTGATGTGGGAATTGGAGGCACTCTTCAGGTGGGCCGAGGTTCACCTTGCATCCCTCACAGCAGAACACATCTCCGGTCAGGAGAATGTCCAAGCGGGTTGGCTGAGCCGCATCATCATAGATCTGGCGGAATGGCGAATAGAACCCAGAATTTTCCAGGAAATAACCCGCTAGTTTGGCCACCCGGTGATCGACCTCTTCGCCACATGCCACAACACGTGGCTCCCGCGCTTCTCCCACTTCCCATTGCCGGGTGCGGAAGGAGTGAATGCACTACGCCATCCGTGGCCACAAGGACTGCTTTATGCATTCCCACCAACATGCATAATTCCGAGGGTGATCAGAAAGATCCTTTCAGAACGGGCGGAGATCTTACTGTTGGCCCCTTACTGGCCACGACAAGCATGGTTCGCAGACCCAAAGGACCTGTACGTCTCCCTGTACTGGAGGATTCTGGACCACTTGATCTCCCTCAGCCAGGGGTGCATCGTACACCCAGAGCCACAATGGTGGCAACTGACCGTCTGGCACTTGAGGGGGATCGACTGAGACACCAACATTTACCAGATACAGTCATCACTACCATGCAGGCTGTACGTAGGACTTCAACTCGGTGCATTTACCAAACCAATTGGTCAGCCTTTTGTGACTTGTCAACATTAGGGAGTGGACCCTCAAAGGGCTTCCCCACGCACTGTATTGATTTTTCTTCAGGCAGGCCTGGATAGGGGTCTCGCTCCAAACACTCTATGCAGACATGTAGCAGCCTTATCCACCATACTCATTCAGGACTACTACCGCCCCCTAACTTGTCATCCGTGGATCAAGGATTTCCTGAGGGTTTCTAACGTCCGACCACTGACAGTCCATAGATACCTGACATGGGATCTACCGTTAGTCCTGAAGGCCTTGACAGGACCTCCCTTTGAACCAATCCGGACAATATCGTTTCGATTTCTGTCAATTAAGAGAGCCTTCCTGGTTGCAATCACATCGGCCGGACGTGTCTCGGAGATATCGGCACTGTCAGTAAGATTGGATCTTTGCGAGTTCCATACAGACTGGGTTGTCTTACGATTGGACCCGGCCTTTGTACCTAAGGTAAACTCCTGCTTTCACCGAGCCCAAGAGGTAGTTTACCAGACTTTTGCACACACGGTACTCATCCTTCTGAGTTAAGGTGGCACAAGTTAGACGTGCAACGAGCTCTAAAAATTTACATTCGAAGAATACAGTCATTCAGGACTTCAGAGGCTTTATTTGTGTCATTTTCCCAGAGTTCTAGGGGAAACAAAGTTTCATCCCAAAGAGTTAGTCGCTGCTTGCGTGATTGTATTGCTGAGGCATATAGAGCAAGGGGACACCAGGTTCCACAGGGAGTGACGGGACACTCCACTCGTAGCACAGCCGCCTCAGCAGCTTGGACCATGCAAGCATCCCTCGAAGACATCTGCAGGGCAGCTACATGGGCGACGCCATCTACGTTTATTAAACACTATCATATAGATGCCTTTGCCTCATCGGAGTCAGCCTTTGGGAGGCGGGTGTTACAGGGGGTATGCTCTACAACAGCACCCCTGGTCCAGCCTATCCCTCCCTCTAACTAAGGCTTGGGCATATCCCACGTTGGACTCTCCTTGCAAGTGCATTGGAGAAGGACCGTTGAACTTACCTGAATGGTCTTCTCGATGCACTGCAAAGAGATTTCAAACCTTCCCGGCTTGGGACCAGTGTTGTGACATTCAGTTAAATCGTTTTGAGCTGACAAGTTGATATTTGCTGTCTACTTATTTAATATATTTCAATGGTTTACTGCTCCTTCATTTTATTATTGACTGAGGGGCTAGGGGGTGGTACCTACCTAATATTAAAATTAAACTCAGTCCCTACCAATCAAACTAGAGTATTACCCATGTTGGACTCTCCTTGCAGCACATCGAGAAGACCGTTCAGGTAAGTTCAACGGTCCTTCTCTAAGGTTCTAGTAGTTTAATCACTACATATTGGTTCTGTACACAGCAGATCAATGGATATTAATTTTATGAATTTTTATGGTTTAGCAAACGTTTATAGTCTGCATGACTAACTCCAATCCCATTCAGTGAAGCACCGAGCTGTCACAGCGTATGTTAAACGTAATAAATACTGAGAGCATAAAGCGTAATTGAGAATATGTGGACTGTTGCATTTGATGTAGAAAAAGTATTATTTGATGAATACGTAAGTAAATAATGAATCATACTTTAAGGCGAAAAACGTAGCAGCCCTTCTGAAATCTATCTGGACTTCTAGCTAAGTTGTCATTATGTAGAAAAATCTCACTATGAGATTTTTTAAAGAAAAATGCAAGGCATCTTTTTTGGCCTTTTGCTATCCATAAGATTGCATGGGAAAGGTCTATTTCTCACCTTGATTTTCCCTGTGCAAAAAGTGAGCACTATTTTACTGTTTCATTTTACCCCAGGCAGCAATTCCAGACACTTTATTTCTATCTCTCCTGAGTTTAATGATACTATTGGATGATGAGAGGTTAGTGACCTTTTTAAAGCTGAGTGCCAAACAGGGAGCTTTGATTCCCCCTCCCCCATTGCCCCAGTCAGAATGAAAACCAACCCTACGATAATCCTTTTTAACGGCCATAAAAGCACCCGCTAGCGCCCTGTTAATTGAACATTTATAATCCCTGCAAATTCTTATTCCGCCGTCCGCCTTAATGGCCACGACATTCGGGGTCTCCCAGGTGGCTTGATCAATGGGTTCTAAGACGCCCTGCGCCACAAGGCGATCCAACTCAGCATCGACTTTTGGACATAAAGCCAAGGATTGGCTTTGGATCTAAGCCAAAAGAAACGGGGGAGTCATTTTGACAGGCGAGGAAAACATCATTTGATGGTAGCCCATGGTACTAAGGAATGGGCGGAGCCAGTGTCCACTTGCATTGAACACGGGGCCCGGCCGAGGTAAACGGAAATGCAGATTTTCTCCATAGAAGGGGAGGTGGTGGTTCTGACAGTAGCCGAGAACGAAGAAGATGAGGAATAGACAGCATTGCAATCATAACGACAAAAAGCGGAGTCCCTCGACGGCGCCCTGGAAATTCTGGAGAACTGGTCTCTGGAGAAGGTGGATGTCGTAGCAGGCAGACGACAAAGCCTGCACACCTGGGCGATATGGCCTCGGGCGCCTCAATGGTGGCAAGTGACATCCTTGAAGGAACATGCTGCACGGAAATGATCGCCGCTATACCCCCTACATGGAGAAGGAGGCGGGTGTGGACGGTCAGGAAGGATGTCTCTAGGACGGTAACTGGCAAGGCGACAAACCTCCTCCTCCAAGGCCAAAGACTTTTCAAGGTCTTGCGGTAGACGAGAGAGTTCCTGGCAAGGGGTTGCCGCGGTGGTATTTACAGAAACATCCATTGCTGCCAGGGATTGGGTGAACATTTCGATAGCTTGCGCTTCTGACAGGGCAGCCTTAAAGGACAGGTCTTGAATGGCTAGGAGATGACGCTTCATATGTCCGTCTTTGACGCCAAAAACCAGCCTCCCAAGAAGATAGTCATCCAAATTGTTGAATTCGCAATAAAGAGCAGCGTGGCGGAGCACAGCAACAAACTCCTTGATGGACTCGCCCTCAAGTTTATTTATTTATTTATTTATTTATTTATTTATTGGATTTATTTATTGCAGTGGAAGAACTTGTAGCGGTGAGCACAACAGGAGTGAGCGGGGGCATAATTATCTTGCAAGGTGGTGAGAAATACGTCCCACGGCACATCGTGGATAGAAGTAGGGGCGAACATTGCGCGTGCCGTTTCAAACGTTTCTGTCCCGCAAAACCCTAAAAAATTGAAGCGCTTGCGATCCCCAGCAATTTCGGTGTAGCCATTGGAGATAAGAAAACAGTCAAATCTGGCTACGTAGGAGTCCCAAGTTTCACCCTGGGGATCGAAGGGGGGATAAGTGAGTTGGGTAGACATGGTAACTCACGCACTAATTGTTTGCAGGGTGAAGATGAAACAACATGGAGAACGAAATCCTTCGTCGCCGGGAACACAAGTTGATTTTGAAGTCGAATGGCAGAACAGAAAGAGAACACGAACATGGTAAATGACAGATTATTTATACCCAGCTAAAACTTAGAACAACCAATGGTTTCCCAGCTCTGGAGACAGGGAGCAGCCAATGAGATAGTGGCATGCTATCTCTGGGCAGATACATTACAGAAGGTATTTTGTAATATATTGAAAAACTATGGGGAAAAATAAAAAATATATACTGAAAAAAAATACTCTGTCAGGCCAAAGCCTTCATGTAGAGTTAGAGAGTTCAGCCTGACACAACACAAGGGGGGATGGGAGGGGTAGTGAGTAGTCAGAGGAGAAAGTTACTAGTCACAACTAAGGATTCCTTTATCCAAGCCAAGGTCACCGTTTGTTCTGCCTCAACTTTGGAGAAGAGGAAGTTGATAAGTCTCTACACAGAGACTGGCTCTCTTGATGAACTTGTGGGTGTGGGGGATGTAAGATGAACCTTAAACTAGGTGGGATTCTGGGAACTATTCAGAATCGGAATGACAATGGCGGAGCCAACATGGTTCTGTTAGTAAATTGAACTGATTGAGAGAATTGGACTGGGACTTGATTTATTTCTCAGGTGCTATTTGGAACGCTGACATACACCTTCCTTGAAGTGGGGAACAAATGAAGCCTACTATCTATTATTTAAACTAGGGTGTAAAACATGATTTCATTGAGGGCTGCATTAGGGTTATGGTTCACCTCATGGAGCTGGGAGGCCTGGCCTGGGGGCATGGCTTGCTCGATGCCACTCATGTTGAGGCACCTGTGGTGGCCTGAGTGCTGTGCCAGCAAAAAATGGGCTTCCAAGCTTCGTTTTCGGCTGTGCTGGTCTCCTGCAACTTTGTCAGTGAAAATGAAGGTCGAGAGTAGAGATGGGCGAACTGAACCCGCACAATTCAGGTCCGTACCAAATTTTGCGGTGTTCGGTATGCCGAACATGAACCCGAATTTTTTCCAAAGTTCAGGCAAAGTTCGGGGTCGTGTTTGGCATTCGGAGCTTTGATGTCACCGGCAGGTTGCTAAGGACGCCAAGGTGATCACTTCCTGGATTCCATGGAATCCAGGAAGTGATCACCTTGGCATCCTTAGAAACCTGCCGGTGACGTCAAAGCTCCGTGCCTGGAATCTCTTCATGGGAGGGATTCCCCGTTCAGGTTCGAGTTCGGGTTCAGTTCGGGTTTGGCCGAATTTTGCGTAAAATTCGGCTGAACTTGCCGAACCCGAACACCGTTGGGTTCGCCCATCACTAGTCAAGAGGGTTGCCTGTGGCCACCCCAAATGCCCTTTTCATTGGCAAATAAACTGTGAACTGATCCTTCACTGTTTCCAGGGTGGCCTCATTGGCCAGATCTAAGCAGCCTGTCGACTGGATCTTGCCCATAGGCCTTGAGTTTGGCAGCCCTGATTTAAACTTCAAAATAAACTATGCACTAGATTAAGAAATCCAAGGCTCTATAATAAGTAAGGACCCTCTCTCAGAAAAAAATAAATCCACAATTCTTTGATGCCAATAATCTCCCCCCCCCTCCTTTGATCTGCTTTTTAATTCACCTTGGATGAGTCCCAGCGACCAGTTGGGTCCCACAGAGTCGGCCTTCTCCAGGTCCTATCAACTAAAGAATGTCATTTGGCAGGACCTAGGGGAAGAGCCTTCTCTGTGAGCGCCCCGGCCCTCTGGAATCGGCTCTCCCCCCAGGGATTCGTATTGCCCCCATCCTCCCCGCCTTTTGTAAGATTCTGAAGACTTATTTATGCCGTCAGGCCAGGGGTCATTAGATGCTACTCCCTTGCCGACGAATGTATTGTGAGCTTGTTGACTGAATGAGAGTACAGAGTATTAGATTATCAATTTTAATTAATTGGATTTTGTATATTGTTTCCTACATGTTGTAAGCCGCGCCGAGTCTTCGGAGAGGGGTGGCATATAAATCTGATAAACAAATAAGTAAATAAACACTGGATTGATTACTGAAAGCCATTTAACTATTATTTTACTTTATTTGTTAACTCCATGGCTAGCAATAAAATATCTTCATATGTAGCATAAGCCTCTCCTATGTATATATGTGATTTGTGATATAGTGTTGGATCCTGTATTTAATTTTTTAATCCTTGGCACTATGATCAAATATTTGCCACTTCCAGACTTGGGTACACTAAAGAGATTTTGTCGGGTTTTCTCAAATGCAAAAAATTAATTGTTTCTACATTTAGCCCATCCAAATTCTTCCTTATATGAGTAAGAGAAGAGATTATTACAAACATTGGGGTAAAAAATTCATTTCCAGCCTTAAGAATAAGGACTTAATTTTTTCCCCTTTTTTTACCCTATTATCCATATGCCAGTAAGCAGATGCTAATCTATATGATTTCATTAACATAAATTAATTATGTCAAGTTTTGTATCTGGTATGCTATATTGAAAAAGAAACAGTTACAATTGATTTGGGAATACAATTTATCAGAACAAAACTTGAGGCTGAATGCCAACAAACACTCAGTGCTTTTCTATTATTTCCCCATGAAGCCCAGTTTCGTGTTGTACAATTACGATAACTAAAAGGAATCAATACAGAGTTTCTGGGACAGATTCTGCGTGTTTTCCTATTGCAAACTTGGCATTAGCTGTCCTAATTTCTGACACTTGTATGCAGAACCATTTCCTCTAAGTAGCATCCTCCTTAGAATTGCAGGCTTTAGACCTCAATATTACCCTTCCTCACACACACACAAGCACACACACTCTTCAGTTGCACTTACAGCCATCCTCTTGACCAGTGAAGGGCTACCAAAATTTTTACTACCACATTGTGGGCGAAGCCAGGGGTGGACAGCAGGCAGGACAGGGTGGAACACAGTTCCATCGGTGGAAATGAAGATGTGCATGCAACTGATCGGCGGCTGTCACTTCCTGTACTATTGGTCTTGGCTCAGCTCTCCTTTTTTTCACTGCTGCTGCTGTTTCTGCGCTCCTTGCTTTTTTCCTCCTTCCTGGCCTCAGACTAGCTTCCCTTTCTCCTGCCCGGCTCCCCTTAGCCTCCTGCGGCCACCTCCTGCAGAAGACATGGATGGAAGCGGTGCTGGCAGAATTTATGCTTCTGGCAGCACCCGTTCACCTAGCTATCCAGCCTGAGGCAGGAGGGCGACCCAGGAAGGAGAGCGCGGGAAACACCAGCGAGTGACACTGGTAAAGTTGTAAGTCGAGGAATTAAGAGTTCAATTGAATGATGATGATCGTTCAAGCTACTCCCACCTGATCACATGGCTGGCAAGCCACTCCTACCATTAATCCACACCCACAAAATAAGCCACACCCACAATGCTGCCCATTACTGGGCGTGGCTTATGCAGGACAGCCTGCATTTTCTTTCAACATATTTCAGTGTAAATTGGGTGCTCTGGGGTTGAGCCCCATTTTTGCTACCCCACTGCATCCCTCTCCCATCCGGGCAGTAGCCTACCCCCTGCTCTTGACCATTGTTAAGCTATACACCGAGAACACACTAGGAAATGATGGCAGAGGTCCGAGCTTGTGAGTTGGTTTTGTAACATCTTCAGCGGATTTTAGGGGATGTCCGTATCATTATTCTTCTGATTATAAGTGCTTTGTGTAGTTAGTAGATCTTGTGATGGGGAGATCATGTCAGGTCTTGTGGGCCTGGGAAATTACAGAAATGCTTGAGAGCAGAGAATATATGTGGAAAACTTTGGGAAAAAGCCCCAGTTCTCCAGTGAGCAAAATGCTTAGTCAGTTGATGCTGATTGTATTATGGATATTTGTGACCTTAAAGAAAGTGCAGCTGGAAAACTAATTTGAAAGCTGTATACCTTCAAGTGAACTGGCAATGCTGTTATTTGATCCAGCAAATTGATTGTTTATGGTGTGTTTGTGTGTGTGTGTGTGTGATGCATTGCTAATAAGTAATTATGTTTATACAGATTTCTGATAGCTAGTTTAACACAAATATCATGAAATGACTTCACTCATTAATTCAACACATCTGCACATTTACACAAATCCAGCTCTTGGACTGTGTTATGCCTACCACACTGTGAACATCTTGAGATAGCAAGCCAACAACCAGCAGTGCATAGCAGACTCAGATTTCCGGCCAAGCTTCATTTCAGGTTCAAGAAGGTTGAGTAGAAAGCATCAACGAAAATTGGGGTGGTTTTTTTATAGTAAGGTAGAAAAGAAAGAAAAGAAATAGGAAGCTGCAAGCACTGCAACTCCATATATTTTATGACGTAAAGTAAAACATATATGTATTCATATATTCTCAAGTATATGCAGGCTTAGCTGTATCACTGCTCACAAGATGTAAGATGTAGTTTAGGAATAGAGGGGGATAGGCAGAAAGTATTTCTAATTATAGTGATACCTCTACCTAAGAACACCTCTACTTACGAGCTTTTCTAAATAAGAACCGGGTGTTCAAGATTTTTTTGTATCTTCTCAAGAACCATTTTCCACTTACAAACCCGAGCCTCTGAAACTAGAAAAGGCAGCGAGAAGTATCCGTGGAGCCTCTCTAGGAATATCCTGAGAGGAAACAGGGCCAGAAAAGGCGGGAAGAAGCCTCTGTGGGGCCTCTCTAGGAATCTCCTGGGATGAAACAGGGCCAGAAAAGGCGGGGAGAAGCCTCTATGGGGCCTCTCTAGGAATATCCTGGGAGAAAACAGGGCCTCCACCCTCACCTGTGGTTTCCCCAATTGCACACATTATTTGCTTTTAAATTGATTCCTAAGGGAAATATTGCTTCTTCTTACAAATTTTTCTACTCAAAAACCTGGTCGTGACTGGGGTACCATTGTATTAGAATAATCAATGCAGCAAAATAATCTATTAGGTGCTAGGGTCATTTTTCAGAAAGAAAATGCAAGTTTCCTGCTGAGAAAATGAAAATGTTCAAAAATATCAATAGCACTTAAATTTCTATACCACTTCATAGAGCTGTATAGGTATCTCTAAATAGGCTAAAGAGTCAGCATTTTGCCCCCAACAATCTGGTTCCTGATTTTACTGACCTTAAAAAGTTGACTCAGAAGGCTGAGTCAACTTTGAGCCAGTCAGGATCGAACTGCTGGAAATAGGCAGATTTAACTGCAATACTGCTTTCTAATTATTGCACTACAATGGTACAATCCAAAGAACATGGCTATGGAATTACCTGGTTTTTTTTAACCTTTTCTAATATTTCTTTGTCCAAAATGAGATAGAAACATGAGACGGCAAATAAGCTCCTCTGGTTTTATGTCATTGTTTATTTCCTTTTATTGCTTAACTATAATTTTCCACCAAACTGTTTGGCCCAGCTAAGGCAAAAATTAAAGGTTTATTTGTAGATGGGAAAAGTTTGAAAAATCAGATTTGGATTTTGTTTCTGTAGTTTGTTATCTTTATTTCTTTACTTGAAACTAAATTTTATTTTTTATTTAGAATATATTATGTTAGGGAAGAATAGTTGACAAACAACAATAAAAGCAGTAAATTGCAGTTCAATCTCTAGCAATAAAAAGAGTGTAAAGAACCAGAACAACTAATCAACAGGAATGAATTATCATGCAAACATTGTAATAGAAAGGTTGAAAATTTTCCACCTGATTTTTTTATCATTTTAAAGAGTGATGGAATTGTTACTTTGTTCATGCAGGCTGCTTGCGTCCTTAACATCTACACAATGAGCAAAAACTCAGTAATAAACTTTTGGTCCTGGAATATACTGATTAAAGAAAGAAAGGAACTTTAAAAAAAAAAAATCAGGTGCCATAAATCAAGTGCTGTACTCCTTTTGAAACCTTGGTAACATGGATTTTTGTAGTATAGAAATGGTAACAGTAGTTGGTGAACAGGATCTGAGCTGGTTTTGAATAGGTTTAGATGTGACTATTCTTATGTGCCATCATAATTGACTGTTAGCAATCACTACAGATGTGCCCCTAATGTGGTGCTTAGACAGAGACAGAAAGAGAAATGGAGGGAGGGGTGGAAATGCTACTCAATGCCAGATCGGTCGTGAATAAAGCTCTCCTCATCCGGGATCTGATCCTGGATGAGGAGGCCGATCTGGCATGTGTTACTGAAACCTGGCTGGGCCCAGAGGGAGGGGTGCCTCTCTCGGAAATATGTCCAGCCGGGTTTCAGATATGGCACCAGCCTCGACCCCAGGGAAGGGGGGGAGGAGTGGCTATTGTAGCCAGGGAGAGCCTCCATCTGCGTAGACTCGTTGCTCCTGAGATCGCGGGTTGTGAGTCACTCCTTGTGAAGTTGGACTTAGGGGTTCAGGTGGGCTTGTTACTCACGTACCTGCCTCCCAGCTGCGTGTCAACAGCCCTGCCTGTGCTGCTCGAAGAGGTGGCCGGGCTGGCGGTGGAGTTCCCCGGGCTCATTGTCCTGGGGGACTTCAATCTGCCGTCGCTCGGCGGTTCCTCAGGATTAGCACAGGAGTTCATGGCCACCATGACAGCCATGGACCTGACTCAAGTAGTTCAGGGTCCGACTCACGAGGGTGGACACACACCCGATATGGTATTCCTCTCGGAGCAACTGAATAGTGGTCTGAGACTAAGGGGCTTAGAAGCATTGCCTTTGTCATGGTCAGACAATTTTCTACTGCGGCTTAACTTCCTGGCTCCAATCCTCCCCCGCAGGGAGGCGGAACCGATTAGGAGGTTCCGCCCCAGACGCCTGATGGACCCTGAGGGCTTTCAGAAGGCGCTTGGGGTTTTACCAGACTCGCTCGTCCACAGCTCGGCAGAATCTCTTGCTGAGGCCTGGAACAAGGCTGCAGCGGAGGCTCTTGACCGAATTGCGCCACTGCGACCTCTCTGTGGCACTAGACCCTGTAGAGCTCCATGGTTCAACGAGGAGCTCCGGGAGTTGAAACGCCAGAAGAGACGTCTAGAGAAGCGATGGAGGAAGAGTAAGTCCGAATCCGACTGAACACTTGTAAGAGCTTTTATTAAGACTTACAAAGTGGCGCTCAAGGCGGCAAGATGCGCGTACCATGCCGCCTTGATTGCATCAGCGGAATCCCGCCCGGCTGCCCTGTTTAGGGTGACCCGCTCCCTTCTAAATCAGGGGGGAGTTGGGGAACCCTTGCAGGGCAGTGCTGAGGAATTTAACTCATTTTTCGCTGATAAAGTCGCTCGGATCTGAGCGGAACTCGACTCCAATTGCATAGCAGTATCGGCTGACAATGAGTCAGTTGAGGTGACTGGGGCTAAACGTCTTTGTCCATCTGTCTGGGAGGAGTTTGACTTGGTGACACCTGATGAAGTGGACAAGGCCATTGGAGCTGTGAGTTCTGCCACCTGCTTACTGGATCCGTGTCCCTCTTGGTTGGTTTCGGCCAGTCGAGAGGTGACACGGAGCTGGGTCCAGGAGATTGTCACCGCCTCCTTGGGGAGGGGGTCCTTCCCGGCTCCTTATAAGGAGGCACTTGTGTGCCCCCTTCTCAAGAAGCCCTCCCTGGACCCAGCCGTGCTTAATAACTACCGTCCAGTCTCCAACCTTCCCTTTATGGGGAAGGTTGTTGAGAAGGTGGTGGCGCTCCAACTCCAGCGGTCCTTGGAAGAAGCCGATTATCTAGGGCCTCAACAGTCGGGTTTCAGGCCCGGTTACAGCACGGAAACTGCTTTGGTCGCGTTGATGGATGATCTCTGGCGGGCCCGGGACAGGGGCTTGTCCTCTGTCCTAGTGCTTCTTGACCTCTCAGCGGCTTTCGATACCATCGACCATGGTATCCTTCTGCGCCGACTGGAGGGGTTGGGAGTGGGAGGCACTGTTCTCCAGTGGTTCTCCTCCTACCTCTCCGGTCGGTCGCAGTCGGTGTTAGTGGGGGGTCAGAGGTCGACTCCGAGGTCTCTCCCTTGTGGGGTGCCTCAGGGGTCGGTCCTCTCCCCCCTGCTATTTAATATCTACATGAAACCGCTGGGTGAGATCATCCAAGGGCATGGGGTGAGGTATCATCAATATGCGGATGATACCCAGTTGTACATCTCCACCCCATGTCCAGTCAGCGAAGCAGTGGAAGTGATGTGCCGGTGCATGGAGGCTGTTGGGGACTGGATGGGTGTCAACAAACTCAAACTCAATCCAGACAAGACGGAGTGGCTGTGGGTGTTGCCTCCCAAGGACAATTCCATCTGTCCATCCATTACCCTGGGGGGGAAACTACTGACCCCCTCAGAGAGGGTGCGCAACTTGGGCGTCCTCCTCGACCCACAGCTGACATTGGAACATCATCTTTCGGCTGTGGCGAGGAGGGCGTTTGCCCAGGTTCGCCTGGTGCACCAGTTGCGGCCCTATTTGGACAGGGAGTCATTACTCACAGTCACTCATGCCTTTATCACCTCGAGGTTCGATTACTGCAACGCTCTCTACATGGGGCTACCTTTGAAAAGTGTTCGGAAACTTCAGATCGTGCAGAACGCAGCCGCGAGAGCCATCATGGGGCTTCCCAGATTCGCCCACGTTTCTACAACACTCCGTGGCCTGCATTGGCTGCCGATCAGTTTCCGGTCACAATTCAAAGTGTTGGTCATGACCTTTAAAGCCCTACATGGCATTGGACCAGAATACCTCCGGAACCGCCTACTACCGCACGAATCCCAGCGGCCAATAAGGTCCCACAGAGTCGGCCTTCTCCGGGTCCCGTCAACTAAACAATGTCGTCTGGCGGGCCCCAGGGGAAGAGCCTTCTCTGTGGTGGCCCCGGCCCTCTGGAATCAACTCCCCCCGGAGATTAGAACTGCTCCCACCCTCCTTGTCTTCCGTAAACTACTTAAGACCCATCTATACCGCCAGGCATGGGGGATTTGAGACACCTTTCCCCCAGGCTTATTATAATTTATTTATTTATTTATTTATTCATTTATTCATTTATTCATTTATTCATTTATTCATTTATTCATTTATTCATTTATTTATTTATTTATTTATTTATTTATTAGTTGGACTTGTATGCCGCCCCTCTCCGGAGACTCGGGGCGGCATACAATTTATGTTTGGTATGTATGTGTTGTTTGGTTTTTTAAATTGATAGGGTTTTTAGTTTTTTCTTAATATTAGATTTGTGCCTGTACAATATTGTTTTATCGCTTGTTGTGAGCCGCCCCGAGTCTTCGGAGAGGGGCGGCATACAAATCTAATAAATTATTATTATTATTATTATTATTATATTCTCAGGAGTCTTCTCTAAAATCAGAGTTGATGAACATCAATATACAGTGATACCTTGTCTTACGAACTTAATTGGTTCTGGGGGGAGGTTTGTAAGATGAAAAGTTCGTAAGATGAAACAATGTTTTCCATAGGAATAAATGGAAAACCAATTAATCCATGCAAGCCCAAAATTCACCTCTTTTTCAAGCCGAAGTGCCCGTTTTTGAGATTCTGGGATTCCCTCCATGGAAAACCCCACCTCTGGACTTCCGTATTTTTGCAATTTCGCTGAGGCTTCCCTCATTGGGAAATCCCACGTCCGGACTTCCGTTGCCAGCAAAGCGCCCGTTTTGTGATCCTGGGATTCCCCTCCTGGGATTCCCCTACTGCATCACAAAAATGCAGAAATCCGGAGGTGGGGTTTCCCATGGAGGGGAGCCTCAGGGGAATCCCAGGATCGCAAAAATGGGCGCTTCACTTGCAACGGAAGTCTGGAGGTGGGGCATCCCAACGGTGGCGGTGGGTTCGTAAGGTGAAAAAAGTTTGTAAGAAGAGGCAAAAAAATTTCGAACCCCGGGTTCGTATCTTGAAATGTTCGTATGACAAGGGGTTCGTAAGATGAGGCATCACTGTATTATCTTTCAAGCTTGCTTCTTTCAAAGTCCATGCTTTGCTTTAATAATCAGAAGGGAAGAATGTAGGTACTACTATGCATCATCCTTCTTGAAGAGATATTGCAATATTCATATTAATCTAAATAATTTACCAAACACCCAGGCCATACAGTCTATAGGTGGTCCTCATTTAATGATGATACTCAGAACCAGAAGCTTAATCATTAAGCAAATATGGTCAGGGATCAAAAAAGCCGCATGACCTTGCTGCTTACCAATGGCAGTGCCAACAGCCTGAGTTGATGTCATGAAAGTGAGGATCTCAGGGTGACCAGACTTGCTGCAGATTTTTCATTGACTTCCCCATTGCTTATGAGAAGCCAGCAGGAAAGCTAATAAATTGTAATCACATGACCACTGGGTGTTCTCATGGCCCATTTAAAAAAAAGAAAATATAATCTTAGTTGAAGATAAATAGGGGAGGGGATGCATAAAGCAAAAGGACTATGCAAATATTGGTACAAATATATATGAATTTAGAATATACAATTATAAATCAAAATACATGATTACATACATAAAAGAAAATAAATCTAAAGAGACAGAAAGAAAAAGAGAGAAAAGGGGAAAAGAAAGAGAAGAGGAGAAATTAAAAATAAAAGAAAAAGAAAGAAGAGATAAATTCATATCTATAAATTTATCAGATGTCGTAAATAGTGTCAACTTATCTGTTGACCCAATTACTCTATAGTTTTTAAGATCTTTACTATCAATATAAATAAAAGTTTTACATTTCTAAACTTGAGTTAGAGTTTTGTCCTTTTGAATTTGTCATGGCTCATTTTTACCTATGTGCCTTGTCCCATTCTCATGCAACCAGTCAGTGGCACAGAATGGGTGAGGTCTTAATTGGGGCCTGTTTTGGGGGTAGGGTTTATATTAGATACATGCGTAAAAATCAAGCTAGGACTTATTTTTGGGAAAATATGGTACCAGCACCCATACCCTATAATGGTGCCAGGTTCTGAACAGCAGCATGAAAACTCTTCTGGTTATTGACTGCTAGCTAGAACCAATGAGGTTTAACCCAATTCATGCCTCTTACACTATTATTATTAATAACCATTTATTCACCTTTTTTATTTTATTGCTGTAGCCGTTTCTTTTAATTTTTTAGATTGATGTAGTACAAATCTCAATTTTACAGCAGTCTGATGTCATTTTCTTCTCCATATTTTAATGTTATAGTTACTCTCCACATACCTTTCAAGCACAGGCTGTTTTTATGCTCCAGTTGTTCATTTAATTGCTTTTTTTACTTCGTGCTGGTCAAATATTGAAATAAAGATATATTGCAAATGGTAGAGATATTGAATGAGAAGCATCTACTTTCCCCACTTCTCTTCTTTGTTTTGGCACAATTGATTGTACACAGTAAAAGATGCTTGAAACAACGTATGACAAGATTGAAGAATTGTATCATTTTGTCTATTATCGCATATGGCCCTCAATCACCATCCCTGAAGCTTCAGAAGCCTTTTAAGAAAGACTATGCTACCAAAACCTGGCAGCAACTTGTCAGTGTTAGGGTAGCATGATTCCTATATTACAACATATAAAATAAAAGGCTAACTGTAAAAGGCGATCAATTAATATACAGTGGAACCTCGACATACGAGTAGCTCTACTTACGAGCTACTCGAGATAAGAGCTGGGAGGGGAGCGACATTTTTGTTCGCCTCCCGAGCTCACATTCGGGATACGAGCGCCAAGGAGCTGTCTCCTGAAGCCGAAAGCTAACTTCCGCGTTCGGCTTCAGGAGACAGCTCCTTGGCGCTCGTATCCCGCGTGTTTTAAAAGGTTGCAGCCGGCCTGGGGGGGTTCGGGGGGGTGCTGGCAAGCCCCCCAGGCCGGCTGCAACCTTTTAAAACACGCGCGCCGCTTCGCAGCTGTCTCCTGAAGCCGGAACGCTAACTTCCGCGTTCGGCTTCAGGAGACAGCTGCAAAGCGGCGCGCGTGTTTTAAAACGTGGCAGCCGGCCTGGGGGGCTCGGGGGGAAGCCGAGCCCCTCGGGGGGAAGCCGAGCCCCCGAGCCCCTCAGGCCGGCTGCCACCTTTGCAGCTGTCTTCTGAACGCTAACTTCCGCGTTCGGCGGCAGCGGGTTTTTTTGTTGTTGCACGGATTAATTGACTTTACATTGTTTCCTATGGGAAACAATGTTTCGTCATACGAGCGTTCTGACTTACGAGCCTCCTTCCGGAACCAATTAGTCTCGTAAGTCGGGGTTCTACTGTACTTATATTGAGGCAATCAGAATTTATCCTTTTGTCACCACAAAACTTCCATTCTCTTGCAGTGCTCAAAGGCTAAGAATTTTCTTTGAAAACCGTGTAGCTCCTGCTGAGTTCCCATCCCTTAGCTCTTACGTATAAAGTGTGGAAGATTAGGACCAAGTTCCAATTATCCTGATTTATTATTTCTCATGCTTATATACCCTGGAAGATACACAGTGAACAGCAACATTTTGGTGCTAGATCAATGCCATGACCCTTTTAAAAAAAATTGTTGTTGTTGTTGTTGTTGTTGTTGTTGTTGTTATTATTATTATTATTATTATTATTATTATTATTATTATTATGTCAATACAACACAGTAAACGAGATCACTATGCTGGATTTCGTATTTCATCACCAGTCAGGCGATTCCCAAGCACCTAGGACTGCGTGATGTAGCGGCGAATTATGTTTGCCGATCCCAGTAAAGCGGCCTTTTGCAATTGACAGATGGAGATTTTGTCAATTCCAATGGTTTTCAAATGTCTGCTGAGATCCTTTGGCACTGTGTCCAGCGTGCCAAGTACCACTGGGACCACTTTCACTTGCTTATGCCAGAGACGTTGCAGCTCGATTTTTAGATCTTCGTATTTCACTAATTTCTCTAGCTGCTTCTCCTCAATTCTGCTGTCCCCTGGGATTGCGATGTTGATGATCCATACTTTCTTTTTCTCCACAATCAGGATGTCTAGTGCGTTATGCTTCAGAATTCGGTCAGTCTGAAGTCAGAAGTCCCACAGTAGTTTTGCTTGCTCATTTTGGACCACTTTTTAGGGCTTATGATCCCACCAGTTCTTCGCCACTGGTAAATGGTAGTTCCGGCACAATTATTATTATTATTATTATTATTATTATTATTATTATTATTATTATTATTATCATCATCATCATCATCATTTATTAGACTTGTAGGCCGCCCCTCTCTGAAGACTCGCAGCGGTTCACAACAAAATACAAAGCACAAATCTAATATTAAAAACAATTATAAAAACCCATTATAAAACAGTCATACCATCCAATTACATAATACAGTTACTCATGTTGTGGTGACCCCCAACCATTGCCAGTATGCTTCTTCCTGCACTGCACGGCTTTGGGCACACCCACGTTCGCCGTGCCGAATTTATTTTTAAAAAATTTCAAAGAAACAAAAAGCTGAAAACAAGATGGCAATGAATGTGCAGTGCTGAAAATTCAGCTTCTGCACATGCTCAGGTGTTACCATGGTACATATGTATATACATATACTGTATATATTTCTGTCTATTTGCATGTTGGTTGACCTGCTTGGATACGGATAGAGGAGTGGTTTCTCGGTTCCTAAGGCCATCAGAAATATGTGTTTATTAGGCAACCCCTGTAAAAGGGTCATTCGACCCCCCCAAAGAGGTCGCAACCCACAGAGAACTGCTGTGCTAGATAAAGGTCAGCAGTATCAAAGAGCTTGAATCTAGTCCATTTGTGGCTATGTAGTGATTCTAGGCTGATTCCTTCTTTGACTCCTCCTCCAGGTTCTGCCACTCATCCACCTATATCTGCCAAGTATTATTAATGCTATCAGAGTCCCAGTGATACTCTGTCTATTGCTGAGGTGTTGCTGAAAGGTCTGCTTTTATTCTCCTTTTAAGATTTTGGTTCCAGAACAATTTAGGTGGCACCTTTTGTCTCTCAATTTCTTGCAGTGTTTCTGCAAGGAGCATCCTAAGAATTAGTAGTAGGAATCACCCTGGTTCATGGACTCTACTTGTGCGGAGTTGGTTCACTAATTATTCTGAAGAGCATTTTCCATTTGTAGTTTTAATGTGATTGAATGATGCCACTTCTACCTTTTCTCTTGGGAAGGCTGTTTTCCATCCTCTGATGGCTCCCATCAGATCTATAATGCTTACCTTTAATTTATCCTTTGGGGCATCTGGTAAATACGCTAAATCTTTCCTGATATTCATATCGAGGTTGGCAAATTTGTTCATCACTTAATCCCGCATAACAAATAGATCATAAGCCAAAGAGCTGTAATTGATTTGCTTATTTTATTAGCAAGTTTTATATCAGGAGATGCCAAAGTAGCATGAGGTATGCATAATGTTATTATTATAAAATGCTTACTCTTAGTACGAATAGGGAAACAATTATCACTTGCTTCGCCTCCCCCCCTAATTACTAGATGCATGCCAAATGAAGTAGGGAGCAAAATTATTGAACTGTACCCTTCAGACTGCAGTGACAGATCTGAATTTTGAATGTTGTTCTGCCTTTAATAATAAATTAGTAATACCGTGTTTGCCCAAATAAAACAGGGTCTTATATTTTTTAGATCGAAAAATTATGGCCTTGGCCTTATTAACGAGGGGGTGGGCTTATTATATTTGGGGTGCAAGTGGTGGGGCGGGCCACGAGACATCTGTCTTACTGGAATCTGGCAGCTCCATGGCATCTCTCTCTCTCTGCCAGTCTGTTTAGTTCCAGTTCCAGCCATCACCATAGAGCGGGAAGCTTACTTGCAGAACGGCCCTGCCCTGGCTGGGGTTTGGAAGCCGCACGGCTGGAATTTGGGGGAGAGAAAGAAAGAAAGACTTTTGGCTGCATGCAAGGAAAGCTGAAGAAGTCTTTCTTTCTCTCTTCTTCCAAACTCCGGTTCTGCGGCTTCCAAATTCCAGCTAGGTCAGTGGCTGCTCTGTGAGTGCGCTTCCTGCTCTATGGTGATGATCATTGTAGGCATCCCCTTCCCCCCCTGCTCCTCTCCACTTCAATCTCCATGTGGTCTCCCCCACTTGAATGCTGACTGACCAGAGTGTCCGCTGGCATGCCCAGGAAGCCCCTCCACCTTGGGAATCACCAGATGGAATGGCGATTGAGCCGGATTCTTCCTGGGGGAAGGGAGCCTCTCAGGGATCTCTTCCTCCTGCAGAGACCGCCTATTTTTCCCAGGCACCCATCAGCAAGACACCGAGGGGAACCCTGACAGAGGCAGCTTGGCCGGCCTGGCCACAGCCAGTATCCCCTGCCCGCAGCTAAGTTTGCCCCTGTTATTATATCATCTCTGTTTCCATCTCACAAATCTACTACTTGATCTATGGTAGTTGTCTACAGCAGTGTTTCCCAACCTTGGCAACTTGAAGATATCTGGACTTCAACTCCCAGATTTCCCCAGCCAGAAAATGCTTGTTGGAGAAATCCTGGGAGTTGAAGTCCAGATATCTTCAAGTTGTCAAGGTTGGGAAACACTGGTCTACAGGACCCATATTTGTGTTCTGGATTTATTTCCTCCTCTATCTATTATTTTCCTCCTTCTCTGATGTTCCCATTGTCCATCTCATAGCCCAGTGATGGTGAACCTATGGCACGGGTGCCATAGGTGGCACGTGGAGCCATATCTGCTGGCACATGACCTGTTACCCTAGCTCAGCTCCAACGTGCATGTGTGTACTGGCTAGCTGAATTTTGGCTCACACAGAGGCTCTGGGAAGGTGTTTTTGGCTTCCAAAGAGCCTCCAGGGAGATGGGGGAGGGCGTTTTTACCCTCCCCCAGCTCCAGGGAAGCCTTTTGAACCTGGAGAGGGCGAAACACGAGCCTACTGGACTCACCAGATGTTGGGAAACAGGCCGTTTCCAGCCTCTAGTTTTCCTCTGGGTGGCGGGGAAAGCTGTTTTCACCCTCCCCAGGCATTGGATTATGGGTGTGGACACTCACGGATGTGCGACACGCACACTCTTTTGGCAACCGAGGAAAAAAAAGGTTTGCCATCACTGTCATAGCCTGAGAAACATTATGCTTTCTGATTTCTATCCAGTTGTCTTTGATACATTCCTTTTTTTAGTGGGGTATCTGGAGTTTCCTGCTAACATTTTAGACAACATTTTGCCTCATTCTTGGACCTAGACTGTCCTTATAATTTATCTAACAATATAAAGCAGAATTCCAGTTGCTACAACCCTTTGATTGTAGCACAAAAAAAATACCACTCCATTTCTTCCTGAAGTCAAAAGCTTGGCGTTTGAAGGGACTTTGTGTTGCAGCCAGAATCTTTAAATAGGCAGAAGTAGTTTGCCATTGCCGGCTCCCTAGGGATGAGAGAGGGTGACTGGCCCAAGGTCACCCAGCTGGCTTTGTGTTTAAGGAGGTCTCCCAATATCTAGCTCAGTGTCTTAACCACTACACCGAACTGGCTTTATTGTTTCATTTTCCTTTATATTTTCTGTTGGTGGGGCAGTAAAAGTTGTTTCTATTTTCTCTAGCAAGGCTAATGGGCTGGGCTGGTTCAGGATGAAGCAGGTGGTCCTGTAGGTATTCAGGTACCAACAAAAAGACTTTATAAATCCTTGACTTGCACAGTTTATTTAGATTTTGTCATAATAGAGAATAGCGTCGTTTGAAACACTAGCTCTATTTTGTCACTACAGGGAATTACTTTATCCAGCGATCTCCATTGTGCTATTTATGTCCACAATAATCTGCATTAGTCTCATGCAGAAGTATTCCTTCCTTCCTTTCCATCTCTGAGTGATCTTTTTTTCCCCCTTAGGTCTGTAGGCTTGAAATTATTATACAGAAAATTGTACAACAGTATTACAATATTATCCCTTTTGACGTGAGCAGCACTATGCAAAATGCCTCATAGGAGTGAAAAATACTAAGCAAAAGAAAACAAAATTATAACTTAACTTCTCTCCTTTCCCCCCCTTTTCTTTTCCAACAACTCTAACTCTGGCCTTTTCAGTCTACAATGTTCCTCTCAACCCGTTTACTCTTTCTTCGTATTTTTGCCCTGTGATTTGATCCTCATTCTTTCTAAGTACGTAACTAAACCACAGCAGCATAACTTACTTTGTGCTGCTTATCCACTTTTGTCTTCAGCCTATATGTATTCAGTGCTTGTTCATTCTTGATTCAAATACTTCTAGTTTTATCACAGGGGTCGACAAAGTTGTTCAGAATCTAGGAGCCAGCCAAAAAATTTAGGAGCCAGAATTTTTTTTAAGCAAACTTGGTTTTTTGCCGAGTCTCCACCTGACATCGCTTTCACCCCCTCCCCCCCGGCGCAGGCCTGGCTCCGCCGAGCCGGCTCTGCTGTACTCCCGTCGGGATCCGAGGGGAGACCGTTAGTCAGAAACCGAAACAGAGAAGAAGGAAAGGGAGACTGGGCCGGGGACGCGGGTGAGGGGGGGAGGGGGGAGGAGGGGTTACTGGTCGGAAGTCACCGCGCACGCGGCCGGAGGAGGAATGAACAAAACCTCACGCCGGGAGGGGAGGGGCTTCCGCTTCTCTCCGAAGGCGGGTGAGCGGCCAAGATCGGAGCGTCTGTGTGCGGTGGGGGGGAGTGAAGGGGTTCGAGTAGGAGGCGGAATGGAGGCAAGGGGGGTAGGGAGAGACGCACGCAAGCGCTGGGGACGCTGGGAAAGCAGCTCGCTCCGAGGTTGATGGGCGGAGCTACGGAAGCCAAGATGTACCATTTCTGGGCGTAAACACAAGGCGGGAAAAATATACTGTATACCAGTGATTTTCAACCTTTTTTGAGCCGCGGCACATTTTTTACATTTACAAAATCCTGGGGCACACCACCAACCAAAATGACACAAATCTAATAAATAAATAAATAATAAATACATACATACATACATACATACATACATACATACATACATACATACATAAATAACCCCCTCATATATACAATCCCATGTAACATCCCCTTATAAATACAGTCAATCATCAATCATCCCTCCTGAAATTTATACCACTGTCTCATTTCTGGGTACTTCTCCTGTCTTTCCCCCTTTTCTCTCTCGTGTTTCTCATTTCTCTCTCTTCCTCCCTTTTTCCCTCATTCCTTCTCCCTCTCACTTCTCCTCTTTTTCCATCCCTGTCTCTCTCCCCCCCTTATGTGTGTGTATGTATACACACTCCAACCATTTCCAAAACCAGTTGAGGGCTGGGGTTTTTTTCTCTTTTATCCTTTTCAAAAACAGGTGTGGGCTGGGGAGGTTTTCTTATTATTTGGGTGCTTTTTACCATATGCTTCAAGAATCACCTCTCTCTCTCTTTTGTTTCACTCTCCTCTCATTCTCTGCCTCAATCATTTTCTCATTTCTCCTTTTTTCTCCCCTTTTTGTTCTCATTTCTCTCACTCTCCTTTCCTCTCCCTATCTGTCTTGCTTTCTCTCTCTCTTGCTATCTTTTTCTCTCTCTTGTTCTCTTATTTTCTCTCTCTCTCTTGTTCTTTCTCTCTCTCATGCTTTCTCTCTCTTGTTCTTTCTCTCTCTGTTGCTCTCTCTCTCTTATTTTCTCTCTCTCTCTCTCTTTCCTTTCTCTCATTCCCTCTTTCTCTCTATCCTTTCTATCTCTCACTCTTTCCTTCTCTCCCTCCCTTTCTCTCTCTTTCCATTCCCTCTTTCTCTCTATCCTTTCTATCTCTCACTCTTTCCTTCTCCCCCTCTCTTTCTCTCTCTTTCCTTTCTCTCATTCCCTTTCTCTCTATCCTTTCTATCTCTCACTTTTTCTTTCTCTCCCTCCCTTTCTCTCTCTTTCCTTTCTCTCATTCCATCTTTGTCTCCTGGGGCTGACTGCGCCTGCCCTGCACCCCCCACCGCGGAGGGAAAGCATTTGGCATCGGCACCGCCAACCCCCCCCCCCTCCACAAGCAGCAAAAGTCTCTGTGACTGAGCCGGAAGGCAAACGGCGCACCCCACCGCTTAGGCTTTTGCTGCTCCTGGGGGGGGGAGGATTTTCTCCTCCCCGCCCCCCCGGCAGCCAAACGTCGCTGGTGCAGGAAAGCAGCGTGTTAAAAGGCGCGCTGCTTTCACGGAAAACAAACCCGGCTTTCCTGGCAACGGAGGATGACAAGCAGGATGAAGCGGGGTGGAGCAACGCGAGGCTCAAGCAGGCAGCTTCCGCGCGTTTCTTTCAGCGGAAGAGGAGGAGAGGGAGCGGATCGGGCGGGCGGGGGCTGCGCCTTCTACTGCCGGCGCCTCCCCGCCCCCGCCCCCCCCCCAGGCAGGCAGGGGAATGGGGGACTGCGCGCCCATGGAAAAGGGCACGCAGGGGGGGTATTTTGGGGTGCGCGGGTAGCGGCGGCGGCGGGCAATAGCCGGGGGGCGGCTTCTGCAAGTGGGAGCTCCAGGGCTGAAGCCTCAGCCCTGGAGCTCCCACTTGCAGGAGCCACCTCGCGGCACACCTGGCCATGTCTCGCGGCACACTGGTGTGCCGCGGCACACCGGTTGAAAAACACTGCTGTATACATACAGTACAGCAGGCAACATTTTCTAGGCGCCAGACAACATTTTCTAGGCGCCACTGGCGACCAGGCGCCTGGGTTTGTCGATCCTTGTTTTATCACATGTGTCTTCAGCAATAAATTTCCACTGAATTCAAATTTCCTTTTGTGTACCCTACTCTCCTTTCCATATAATAAAGCGGGCAGAAACATTTCCTTGCGTGTAGCAACTTTTGCTTCTTTTCACTAATGTTTGTCTATTGCTAATAATGTATTACTGTGTTTCTATCAGCATTTTTATGTAAAGCATGAGTTCCTTAATGTTTGGTGCATTGATTTTCAGACCCATACTTTGTTGCATGACATAATCTATATTTCTCAATTGTTACTAAAAATTGCCTCATTTATTTTTTCCAGTTAGAATTCTGGCAAACATCTTTCCAGGCACATAACTAGAACTATAATTTTGCTTTCGGTCGTTTTGCTTTCATTCTTATTAACTTTCTCATTATAAAAGGGAAGCAATGGTATTTCAATCATCAGTTTTCACACATGCATGGAAAAGAAAAAAACATGGAGTCACTCTACAACGGAGGTCTTAAACTTGTGGCCTGTGGGTTGGATCTATCACACACTGGCCATTCCCACCCTCTGTTTAGCAAAGGGAAGAAAAGTCACAATATGTGATGTCTTTGAGTTTGACACATGCTCTACAAGCAAACCATACATTGTAATATGTATTTTAAAGTTACTCTATCTACACCTGTAGTCTGACTTCTTTTTTATCAACAACCCACCTTTATTTATTGCTTTTTGAGGGCAGTCTTTTAAGCCAACATATGGATAGTTCTGGTTCAGTGACCACAATCAGGGCTAGTAACTCATTTGTTAAGTGAAACAATCAATAAGGGTGTCTGTGTTCATGATTTTACTTTATCTTTTCTTACTTTACAAGCCTGCAAAGGTTATAACGTGAAGTTGTGGTTGCAAAGTTACTTTTTCATCTCCTCTGTAATTGCAAATGGTCATTAATCAAGACAGTCACCATATGAGAACTAACTGTTCTGTAGTTTATATCCTATCAGATACAGCAAGAGTTAACATTCATCATGCTTAAAACAATGCTGAAAATATATGAAAGGAATAATATCATAGTACTACCGTGTTTCCCCGATAGTAAGGCAGTGTCTTACTATCTTTTTACCCCCAAAAGCCCCACTGTGTCTTACTTTGGGGGTATGTGTTATATTGTCCCAGGCACCGGGGCCGGCTCGTCTTCGGGCTTCAGCCCGGGCGAGGCCTCTTCTCCGGGCGGGCGGCGTTAGGCGGCGTTGCGCGGCAGGCGCGGCTGCCCATTGGGCCCGGCCTCCATCCCTCCTGCGCCACGGCGGGGCCGGTCCGCGATGCACGTCCTGGGGGCGCCCGGCTGGCCGGCTCCGGAGGCTGCGGCTCCTCCCGCTGCTGCCCAACGCCAAGGATGCCCCGCGCCCAGCCCGGCTACGGCAGCAGGCAGGCAGGCAGCCCCAGGCACGGCGGGGAGAGCAAAGGCGGCTTCGGCCCGGGCGAGGCCTCTTCTCCTCCGGGCGGGCAGCGTTAGGCGGCGTTGCGCGGCAGGCGCGGCTGCCCGTCGGGCCCGGCCTCCATCCCTCCTGCGCCGCGGCAGGGCCGGTCCGCGATGCGTGTCCTGGGGGGCGCCCGGCTGGCCGGCTCCGGAGGCTGCGGCTCCTCCCGCTGCTGCCCAACGCCGAGGATGCCCAGCGCCCAGCCCGGCTACAGCAGCAGGCAGGCAGGCAGCCCCAGGCGCGGCGGGGAGAGCAAAGGCGGCGGCGGGAGTAGCGGACGCCTCCCTCGCTTTTAGTACCGTGTTTCCCCGAAAGTAAGACATATGTCTTACTTTCGGGGTATGGCTTATATTAGCCGACCCCCCTGAAACCCCCCATATGTCTTACAATCGGGGGGGTCTTACTATCGGGGAAACACGGTAAGTAGCTAATCATATTACAGGAATATAGCTTCTGCTCATTTCCGCATGTGCAGAATTCTTTTTTGAATGAATAGAATTGTAAAGTCTCCATATGATCTTACTGGTATTTTTTAAAGTCCATCTTGGTACATTTTCATAGAAACCCTCATTAGCACTGCTCATTAGTACGAAGAAGATTCTGCATAGTTGTCCCTGTGCACTTTTAGTTTTTGTGAGTTCAGTTTTAATGAATCAAAGTTTGGCCAAACTGGTGCTGTTACATTTTCAAAACATCCATTTGGGTTTTGTTTGTTTTTTTGTCTTGAAAACCTATCTTTAGAGTTGAGTGCTAAATTCTTCTGAGATTCTTAAGTTGCTTCCTTTTGTGCAGCGTCGTATTGTACCAATTCTGTGGCGCAGTTGCAGAATTCATATGCTCCTGCTGCAGACTGACCTATTTATGCTTTAACAAACCAGAAACTTATAAAAATCCCTTTTACTTTACTTTTTATTTGACTTTTGCATGACTGCAGTCATGCAGCACTCAACAACCAGAGGTAGGATACATGAACTCTCATGAGAATTATGGTAGTTTAATATGCCTCTCAGAGGCTCTAACACTGGTTGTGTCACATCTTTAGGAAGTAAATCATTTCAAAGTGGGGATCCTCAGTATGTACTATCAGTAAGGCAAAGTTTACTAAACATTATTTAAAAATTATTAAAGTATTCTTTTCACACCGCCCTCCACGCATGAGAACTTCTTTGATTCTGGCTCTGTATTGTAATGAATGGCAACAGCAAATAGTCCTAGCATCAATATATGGAGAAAATGGATGTACTGGGGCACAATAAAATTGACCTTGTGAAATGATTTATACAGCCCATTGGAATAAAAATATAATGCCCCAAAAAATAAAGGGAACATTCAAATAACACATCCTAGATCTGAATGAATGAAATATTCTCATTGAATATTTTTGTTCTGTACAAAGTTGAATGTGCACAACAGCATGTGAAATTGATTTGTCAATCAGTGTTGCTTCCTAAGTGGACAATTTGATTTCATAGAAGTTTGATTTACTTGGAGTTATATTGTTTAAGTGTTCCCTTTATTTTTTTGAGCAGTGTACAAAATAAATTTGAGAGACAGAAGACAATGGCCTTATGAAAAAAGGAGGAGAGAAGGAAAAATCTCCTAGTTTTTTAGCAGCGATTTAGGGTGGTGTAGGAAGCTTTTGGAGGAGTGATTTTGGAGGCGATTTGGGGTGGCATAGGAAGCATCTGGAAGGGTGATTTTGGGAGTGATTTGGGGAGGCACAGGAAGCGTTTGGAGGTGATTTTGGAGGTGATTTGGGATGACAAAGAAGCGTCTGGAGGGGTGATTTTGGCAGCGAGATGGGGCAAAGGAAGCAGTAGGCTAGGGGGAATTTGGCAGCAGGATGGGGTGGCTGCAGGCAGCGGAGGAATTGTAGGGCTTGAGGGGAAAGTGGCAGGGATATGGGGCGGCTGCAGAGAGCTCCTCCGACGCGTGCCGTTTTGGCCGCTGCTCACAGCAACAGCAGTCGAGAGAGAAGCGAGGGTTCGTAAGTAGAAAATGGTTCGGTTTGTATCTCGAAAAGTTTGTAGGTAGAGGTGTTCGTAAGTAGAAGTACCACTATATTTGCCTTGGTAAGTAAGCCGGGCTTGGTAGCATGAGCCTGTAATCCAACCTGCGGAGGCTGAGACTGGCGTGGATTGCTTGAGTTCGAGGCTGCTCTCCTCTGGAAAGAAATGCCGCCGAGCATCACAAGAAAGGTTGCTTAACCTATGTCTGAAAAAATAATAAATATAAAAAGGTCTATGGAAAGAAATGGTGCTGAGCCTTGGTAAGTAGACTGTCAACATTGCAATGTGGATAAAGGGCATTGGTTCATTGTCATTGTTTTTCCGGTTTTCCCATTCAGGACTTTTAGTTCTGTTTGAGTCCAGTCCATTATTCCAGCTGCATGTTTAATAAGTGGAATGGCCAAGGTGTGAGATGCCAATGATATTTCTTCCCTTAAGTTTGAACTTTAAGTTCCTCTTTACTCTCATAATATATTCACTTCTAAGCTTCTTCTTGTCTTCTGTGGGCTTGAAATTGTCAGCTTGAAGGATGCTGAGGGATTTGTAGTGATTTTCTCATCCAGATTGTTGGTGTTATTTCCACAGGGCATCTTGATCCCTTCAGTTTTCAAACTTTTTCCTCTGCTGATGCTAAGGGTGGCATATTTGACCAGACCAAATTCTATTGCAATGTTTTTCCTTTAAGTGTTAAGAAGGGATTCCATTTCAGACAGTGTTTTTCCATACATCTTCAGCGTCCATGAAAAGGAGGTACAATGGCCTGGCAGATGTTTTTGATGTTCGATAATAATGGCCTAACTTGTTCAGGATTGTTGACAGAAGACTCAATACAATGACAAACAGTAGTGGTGGTAATGAGTCTTCTGGAAAGATTCCTCTTTTGATATTAATCTCTCCAGGTTTATTGCCATTAACCAGTAACTCATTTTGCCATTGACCTTTGTACAAAGCTCCTGGTGTTTCTACTAATTCCTATTATTTCTGGGGACTTCAATACCCAATCATACTATGGGACTTGAATACCTTATTATTGTTATATACTGTATACAACAAAGTAAAATCACAACTGCTAGTTATTTAGCCAGTGTTGGTCCTTGAGCTCTTCCCAAGAATCTAGGTTGTTGTAATGTTGGCAGTTAAAATTTTGTCAAAGCACAGATTGCAATGCATAGACCATGGGTGTCACTCTCAATTGTCATAGGCTGGGTTGTGACTTATTATGAAGTATTTTGTCTTTGCGGGCTGGAGTAGGCTGCTGAAATGAATCTAATTCTCCTGCTTATATTTATTTGAAGAAACAATCTATTTGTGGTTATCTATATCTATGGGTCATTCTTTGTCAAGTGGACCAGGTGAAATTGAAGCCTTATTTCAAAAGAAACCATCACAAAAACAACATGTATGATAGGAAAAAAACCATGCTCTTTCTAGTGAAATAAAAAGGAAGATGGTGGAAGGTGAGAAAACAGAGAGTGATTAAAAAATGTCCTCTTTCTAATTTCTCATTTTTATTTCATTACAAAGAGCATATTTGTTCCTATCATATATGTTGTTTTTGTGATGGTTTCTTTTCAAATAAGGCTGCAAAAATGAGTCAAATGGAACACCTGGTCCACTTGACAAAGAATGATCCCCGTCTGTCTGTCTGTCTGTCTGTCTGTCTTACTATGTTCATAAAGAAGTTAATGAATCTTAGCTGTATCAGTCATCTGTGTGTGCTTCTTGAAATTAATTATCTGCAACAAACTCTGATAATCTTTATCTATTTTGTCCTGGATCTTTTGTAGAAATTGACCATATATATGATCCTTTTCCTTGCTAATATTTTTTCCATTTTTAAAAATTTCATTATTTCAGTATTCATGTTTTGTTTCCAATGCATTCAAAAAATCCAATGTTTAACTTGTATCAGTGCTTCCTCTTGGCTACCTTTGCCATAATCATTCAATGCATGCTTTTCTTCTTTTGACAGTTTAACTTGAAGAAGTCAACCTCTGCTTCTCTTTCTGTATAATCAATCAATATCACTACTGGGATGTAATGCTTAGTGAATAGGCATCAGTTTTCATCTCTTTTGGTCCAAATTGTTCAGTTCAACTTGCCTCTTGTATCAGCAGTGTATCTTGTCATAGGACTGGCTAGGCTCTTGTGGTTTTAAATATATTTCCACCATTCCATTTTGTATGTATCGTTATTTTCTAGAAATTGATTCTTGCTACGTATACTGTAACATATCCTCGTTTAGATATAGTTAGTAGAAAAGCAAGTTATAAGTGATGTTTAAATATTTTATAGAGACGGAATGTATTGAAATTTAGAGCCATACAACAATATTGTCGTATTTTTAGATTGTAATTTTAAATTTAATTAGATTTTCCGTTGTACTGTATTGTTATATTTATTTATTTATTCGATTTGTATGCCGCCACTCTCCGTAGACTCGGGGCGGCTAACAACAGTGGTAAAAACAACATGCGACAATCCAATACTAAAACAGCTTAAAACCCTTATTTTAAAACCAATCATACATACAAACATACCATACATAAATTGTAGAAGCCTAGGGGGAAAGATGCCTGACGACAGAGGTGGATTTTAAGAAGCTTACGAAAGGCAAGGTGGGCGCTATTCTAATCTCTGGGGGGAGTTGGTTCCAGAGGGCCGGGGCCGCCACAGTGAAGGCTCTTCCCCTGGGTCCCACCAGATGACATTGTTTAGTCGACGGGACCCGGAGAAGGCCAACTCTCTGGGACCGAACCGGTCGCTGGGATTCGTGCGGCAGAAGGCGGTCCCGGAGATAATCTGGCCCAGTGCCATGAAGGACTTTATAGGTCATAACCAACACTTTGAATTGTGACCGGAAACTGATTGGCAACCAATGCAGACTGCGGAGTGTTGGTGTAACATGGGCATATTTAGGGAAGCCCATGATTGCTCTCGCAGCTGTATTCTGCACGATCTGAAGTTTCCGAACACTTTTCAAAGGTAGCCCCATGTAGAGAGCATTACAGTAGTCGAGCCTCGAGGTGATGAGGGCATGAGTGACTGTGAGCAGTGACTCCCGATCCAGATAGGGCCGCAACTGGTGCACCAGGCGAACCTGGGCAAACGCCCCCCTTGCCACAGCTGAAAGATGTTTCTCTAATGTGAGCTGTGGATCGAGGAGGACGCCCAAGTTGCGGACCCTCTCTGAGGGGGTTAGTAATCCACCCCCAGGGTAATGGATGGAGAGATGGAATTGTCCTTGGGAGGCAAAACCCACAGCCACTCCGTCTTATCAGGGTTGAGTTTGAGTCTGTTGACACCCATCCAGACCCCAACAGCCTCCAGGCACCGGCACATCACTTCCACTGCTTCACTGACTGGACAAGGGGTGGAGATGTAAAGCTGGATATCATCTGCATATTGATGATACCTCACCCCATGCCCTTGGATGATCTTACCCAGCGGTTTCATGTAGATATTAACTAGCAGGGGGGAGAGGACCGACCCCTGAGGCACCCCACAAGGGAGCAACCTAGAGGTCGACCTCTGACCCCCCACTAACACCAACTGCGACCGACCGGAGAGGTAGGAGGAGAACCACTGAACAACAGTGCCTCCCACTCCCAACCCCTCCATCCGGTGCAGAAGGATACCATGGTCGATGGTATCGAAAGCTGCTGAGAGATCGAGGAGCACCAGGACAGAGGATAAACCCCTGTCCCGGGCCCGCCAGAGATCATCCATCAGAGCGACCAAAGCAGTTTCTGTGCTGTAGCCGGGCCTGAATCCTGACTGCTGAGGACCTAGATAATCGGCTTCTTCCAAGGACCGTTGGAGCTGGAGCACCACCACCTTCTCAACAACCTTCCCCATGAAGGGAAGGTTGGAGACTGGGCGGTAGTTGTTAAGAATGGCTGGGTCCAGGGAAGGCTTCTTGAGGAGGGGCCGCACAAGTGCTTCCTTGTAGGGATCTGGAAAGGACCCCCTCCCCAGAGAAGCGTTGACAATCTCCTGGACCCAGCTCTGTGTCACTTCCCCGCTGGCCAAAACCAGCAAACAGGTGGTGGAACTCACAGCTCCAATGGCCTTGTCCACTTCATCAGGTGTCACCAGATCAAACTCTTCCCAGACAGGTGGACATGTACGGGCCCCAGTCACCTCGACTGATTCGTTATCAGTCGACTCTGTTTCCCAATTGGAGTCGAGGTCCGCCCGGATCCGAGCGATTTTATCAGCAAAAAATGTGTTAAAATCCTCGGCACTACTCTGCAAGCTGTTACCCGCCCAAGTCCTCGGAGAAGGGCGGCATACAAATCAAATCAAGAAAGAAAGGAAGGAAGAAAGACAGAAAAAAAGACAGAAAGAAAAAGAAAGAAAGAAAGAAAGAAAGATATCTGACCTACCACTAACTTTTTTCAAGAGCTCCATTTCAATATAATATATAGCATGGTAAAAGAAAATCTCCTATGAGATAGTTTTGAAATGGAAACTTTGCAAACATAGGTGACAGTATTGCAAAGTCGTGCCACCACTTTGTTTGCATAGCAAGCTAATTCAAGCATCAATTTACAAATGATATTTGCTGTTTAGCTCATTTGTGGTCAGGTCGCACAGATGAGCTAGCTGTGAGAATTATTCTTAGTGAAAAATGCAAATATTTATTGCCTTTGACTCAGCACCCAAGCGTCGCTCAGAAATATGTAAGAAAAAAATGAAGATGTTCCATCTTCAGTGCATGACTGATAGTTCATATATTTTATGCCACCTTCCATCATTCAGTCAGTCAAGCCAAAGTATTTCTTTTGAATTGCATAATATGCTATATTTTTCACTCTGTGCCATTTCAAAATGAGGACGTAATCAACTGCTTGTACTAGAGCAGGGGTGTCAAACTCGCATCCTCATGTGAGTTCCCCCTCTTTGCTAAAACGAGGTGGGCTTGGCCAGCACATGATGCATCCTGCCCACGGTCCGTGAATTTGACACCCCCATACTAGAGCTATGATGTCAACCTCATGCTGTTGATATGCTTTCACTAAGGAGTAAGTTGGACTATTACACTCTGTGATACTTTATGAGAGATTTTACTGGCTCAACCATTAACTCTCAATAACATTAGTTGCAAAGGATTTTTTTCCCCCTGATTAGGAAAATGTCCATTACTGATGTTGATATTGAAAAGAAATACAGGCAGTCCTCAATTTACAACAGTTCATTTGGTGAGAAAGATCAGAAGCATTGTGAGAAAATATTATTTTACTGAAAGGGAAGTAGATGCTTGGAACAAACTTCCAGCAGACGTGGTTGCTAAATCCACAGTGACCGAATTTAAACATGCCTGGGATAAACATATATCCATTGTAAGATAAAATACAGGAAATAGTATAAGGGCAGACTAGATGAACCATGAGGTATTTTTCTGCCGTCAGTCTTCTATGTTTCTAGTGTCCATTCAAAGTTACAACAGAACTGAAAAAATATGACTTATGATCTCTTTTCACACTTATGACCATTGTAGTGTCTCATGGTTATGTGATCAAAATTTAGACTCCTCTCCATGGTCATGTGATCAAAATTTAGACTCATATTTATGGCTCTTGCAGTGTCCTGGGATCATGTGTTCTACCCTTTGGAGACTTTTTGACAAAGTTAAGTGAAACCAGATTCACTTAATAACAATGTCACTAAATTAACAACTTCAGTGATTGGCTTAACAGCTGTAGGAAAAGAAGTCGTAAAATGGAGCAAAATTTACTTAACAAATGTCTCAACTAGGTACAGAAATTTTGGGCTCAACTGTGGTCATACATTGAGGACTAGCTGTAGAATTGATGAATTGACTGATTGATTGGATTTATATGCTGCCCCTCTCGGAGAATTGTCCCATTTAAAGCCTAATCTTCTACACTGGCTGTTTACACTGAATTGGAATCCTTTACAAGCATTAAACTCATGTCCAAGTGTGTCCAAAGAGATTTTGAAAATTGTTTCAAGCATTATTCACATAGGGCAGAATGAGCCGTGAATTGTTTTCTTCTAGAAAATGGAGTGATTTCCCAGTTTTATATCTGAATGAATTAGTTAAACCATTTGATGGTAAAGAAAACTACCCGTGCTTTCCAGTACCGTTGCCTTTTAATTTTGGAAGCTAGGTTGGGATCCTAGCCAGAAAGATGCTTATGTTCTGCTTTGGGGCTTCGGTATTTCATTATTGAATCGGAATATTATTAATAGAAGAAGAAAAAGCCGTCCTCTTTAAAGTGATCAATGCAAGTAACTTTTCATTTTTGTAAGCATAGATGAGATTAAGATACTGAATAGTAATGTTTACTTTTCATGGAGAAGGGGAACACGATTTTCTTGATATTTAACGTATAGAATTCAGTGGGATTTCTATAAACACACACAGTAAGCACAATGTTCCAACTAAGCAATTACAAGTCTGAACAGCAGCAAAAATAGGAAACGGTGGCACCCAGCAGCTGCATAAGAGCCCATGCAGAAAGAGTCAGCAGTTTTAGGCCAAACATAGAGTGGGTATCATCAATTTTACAGTACATATAATTTGTGTTATTTAGAAAAGCTATTGCAAATTTTAGCGATTTTTTTTTGCAATTTTTGATTTAACATTGTATCTTTAAAAATTCTCACTGAGCAAATAGATTTTAATAGATTGGGAATGTTTATTTTCATTACTGTTATTAATGAATTATTCTGGAGTGTCAACTAGGGCAAGGTCTCCAACTTTAAGGCTTGTGGACCTCAACTCCCAGACTTGTGGACTTCATCTCCAAGAATTCCTCAGCTAGAAAAGCTGGCTGAGGACTTCTGGGAGTTGGAGTCCACAAGTCTTAAAGTTGCTAAGGTTGGAGATCCCTAAAGTAGGGGAATAAAAGTTCGTGCATAGAGAGCTGTTTGTAGTGCAGCTTTTTCCATCATTATACAGGGTTCCCTCGATTTTCACGGGGGATGCGTTCCGAGACCGCCCACAAAAGTCGAATTTCTGCAAAGTAGCGATGTGGAAGTAAATACACTATTTTTGGATATGAACAGTATCCCAAGCCTTCCCTTAACACTTTAAACCCCTAAGTTACAATTTCCCATTCCCTTAGCAACCATTTAGATTATTATTCACCATGTTTATTTATTAAAGTTTATTAAAAATGTTTTTTAAAGGCAGACGAAAGTTTGGCAATGACATATGACATCATCGGGCGGGAAAAACAGTGGTATAGGGGGGAAAACCGCGAATTATTTTTTAATTAATATTTTTGAAAAACCGTGGTATAGACGTTCCGCGAAGTTTGAAGCCACGAAAATCGAGGGAACACTGTATTCTGGAAACTAAGGCCTATTAGTGGAGATTGGGAAGGCTTTAAATGGGATTCCTACAGTGAGCATAAAATGACCTCAATAGCTTTTCCTCAACTTTTTAATAAGGGACCTTAGAACATATTGATTTAGATCAAGGTCGTGTAGTCTATAAACTCTGTGATCATTTTGACAAAATTTGGTACAAAATTTTGTCAGTGTTCAAAACCACATTTTAAAAACAAATTATAAGTGGCGATGGAACCAAGTGTTCTGGGAAGTAAATAACCTCCATTCCCACCCATATAACCTGACAAGGTTCTCATTCCCTCACACCTGGTTGTTGGTTATTGTTTGAGTGCAGGGGAGAAGGGTTATGGTTATCAGAGGTTTGCATCCCATAGGCCTCCCACTTCATTCCCAACTTAGCCCCACTAAATACAAAAAGAAGCTAGAAGAAAATTAAAATTGTTGCTTCACTTCAGATGAGAAGCAAAACATCTTCAAAAGAAAAAAAACCAAGAAAGTCCAGTTGCCACCTTTGGGATATAAGTACTGTATACTGTTTATACTTTTGCAAATAGTCTTTAGACTTACTATAGATATACTAAGTCAAAGTACTGATGTGACTGCAGCAGATTTTATTATGGTGGCCTTTTAAAAGAATTACACGGTACAAATCTATTCTCCTGAATTGATTTTTTTGGGGGGGATGGAAAAAACACTCAAAAACTAGCAAAAGACATCACAAATCATGGTCACGAGACTGCAGGCCACTGTGCAGCCAGTCATAAATGTGACTCAGTTGACATGCATCTGAAATGCAATGGTGTGACCTGTGGAGGCATGACATCTTCATAAGTGGTAAAGCACCTTTTCCAAGATTAAAGTTGAGGAGGTTCTCTGTTTATGGCTATTCCTGAAATGATTAGAAAAGACTTGATATCCTATTTTATTTTTTATTTATTTATTTATTTGTTTGTTTGTTTTGTCAAGTATGTAAATATACATGAATACATGAATATGGAAGAACATTAGAAATAGTAGTATTCATATACATGGTGATAGTGAGATAGAGGCGACATTAGGACAGGGGACGGGAGGCGCGTTGGTGCATTTATGCACGTCCCTTACTGACCTCTTAGGAATCTGGAGAGGTCAACAGTGGACAGTCTAAGGGTAAAGTTTTTAGGGTTAGGAGATGATATAACAGAGTCAAGTAGTCAGTTCCAAGCTTCAACAACTCGATTACTAAAGTCATACTTTTTGCAGTCGAGTTTGGAGCAGTTTACACGGATGAACTCTTTTATATAAAGAACTGGTGAGAATCTTTTCGTTTTTAATGATCTCATGCACATTTCAAAATAGCTTCTTCATTTGGTCAAAATAATAATAATAATAACAACAACAACAACAACAATAATAATAATAATAATACCTTGAAAGTGCTAAGAAACTGACAATATCATCCATAGAACAAATTCTTTCATAAAATGGATTGCAGTCTTTCTACCAAAGTCTGCAGTATGCAAACCCCATCCTCTTATAAATTTCAGGGGCGTAACCCTAAAGAGCTTCTTAAATAGCCTTAAGAGAGAATTTGTAAAGTGATTTGTACATTTCAGATATATTATGTATATTTTGAGGACAGATAACAGGAAACAATGCTGCAAAAATTGGATGTTTGAGCAGTGTTGATTCTCATTTTTCCTGTTTCGCCCCTCCCAAAATGCAATTTTATATTACAGAGGTACTTCTTTGAGTAGAAGGGAAATCTGGAGGAGCTTTTCTGTTATGTTGTGCTATTATTATTATTTTTGCACTAGGCCCTTTAAAAGCTGGTAAAGTGAATGCTTTGTTGAAGTGTCAAAAATCGGTAAATGAATGTGGGCAGCGCAATTATTCTTCTGCTTTTCTTATGTTATTCTTTATCCTTTTCTTCTTTTTTAACAGCATATCCTATTCGGTGCACGTCTCTGAGGATTACCCAGGTAAAGTGTGACTTTCTATGCTGCTGACAGTAAAAGAGGTTTTGCGTTCCATTACTGTGCCCTGGGATCACCTCCACGATAATCACATTTCATTAGCCACCTCATTTGCACCCTTTATTTTCTCATTTTTAGCCTTCCTGCCTTAAGCAGGGTGAGAATGTACGAATTCATTCAGTGCATCTGGGAAAGAATGCGGTTTGCCTGGGTTGTTTTTTTTAAAAAGGGCTTTTTTTATATAAATAGCTGATGAGAATCAGGGTTTTATATGGATATATAAAACCACACACAGGCAAACGGGGGAAGGAGGGTAAACCAACCCCAAAAGATGTTCTTGGCTTTCAGCGTTTGCTGATGGGATAATGTGCTAACTGTGTAACTAAAGCAATGTGGTCTTTGAAGAAGAGGGGATTTCTCATCTTCGTGGATTGTTAAAAATAAAAATGTGTTGAAAATGGCCTTGCAATTTCTTGGAAGTTTCCTTGCCTTGCAAGAAAGGTATGTTTTTTTCCTGCCTTCTTTCTCAGAGTGTTTCAAAGTCTGAACCCTTCACGTCCATTTGCTTTTGTTTTTGATACCATGTTTTCCCGAAAATAAGACACTGTCTTATATTAATTTTTGCTCCAATAGTTGTGCTACGTCTTATTTTCAGGGGGTGCCTTATATTCTGATTCTTCCCCTTTAATTATTGGAGTGTTGGTACGCTCCACTTGAAGAGCCTTACTGCTGCCAATTTTGCTGCCGCCACAGAAGACACGGTGGCAAGATCTGCGGCGGCAGAGGTCCTGTTAGCCACCAAGCAGCTCAGTTTTGGGGTTAAGTAAAACCAGGAATGGAGGAGGGAGAGGGGAGGAAGAAAGGAAGCATCTCTATTTCGCGGTCCCGGAATGCAACCCCCGCGAAAATTGAGGGAACACTGTATGTTTTTCCACCGTACCAGACTACGTCTTATTTTCGGGGGGTGCCTTATATTAGCAAATTCTGCAAAACCTCTGACATGCCTTACTTTTGGGGTATGTCTTATTTTCGGGAAAACACGGTATTCCTTCCTTGTTGGAAATGGTAAAGGATGCCCTTCAAGTGGGGGTTCCACTTACTGGCCGCTACTGGTATGTTTTCTGGGATAGTTGCAGGCACGGGCGCATCCGGCGGGTGCGTGTGTGCCCATCAGCATGAGATTTGGCTTCTGCGCATACACCATATGCAAAATCTCACCCGAAGATGCTCTGCCCAGAAGCAAAAATGACAAAAATTCCCAAAATCTCATCTGTGCAAGCATAGAAGTCTCGCACTGGGGTGCATGCACATGGGTTGGGCACACGCCCACCAGCACCGAACTCCAGAGCCCACTAAAAAACCTTAACGGATAGCCGATCTCATTTGTACCAACTAAGGGGCCCGTCACTGCAAAGGACACAATGGAGTCCAAGACTTACCTGGACTTTTGTAAAAGAACACAAGAACATCACACTCCTCCCATCAGAATTTTGATCAAAGTCTCATTTTTGAGAGAAAGAAATGTATGTAGAAATTTCCATCTAATTGAATGAAAATCCCAGTGGCCGGTCAGATCCCACAGAGTCGGCCTTCTCCAGCTCCCATCAGCCAAGCAATGTCGCCTGGCGGAGCCTAGGGGAAGGACCTTCTCTGTGGCAGTCCTTTGGAACAACTCCCTCCAGAGATCTGCACTGCCCCCATACTCCTGACCTTTCGAAAAGTTTTAAAAACACACCTTTGCCGCCAGGCCTGGGGCAGTTGAGTATTGACAGTCTGCTGCAGCCGATAGTATATCTGCGATATCGGATGAATCTGGATGAATGGTTGTCTGGGGTTTTTAGACTAAAGTTTTTATGTCCGGGGTTTCATGACTTTGTATTTTTATTTATTTATTCATTCCATTTTTATGCCGCCCTTCTCCTTAGACTCAGGGCAGCTTACAACATGTTAGCAATAGCACTTTTTAACAGAGCCACAATCCGGGTCCTCATTTTACCCACTTTGGAAGGATGGAAGGCTGAGTCAATTTTGAGCCGGTGATGAGATTTGAACTGCTGACCTATAGATCTACTGTCAGCTTCAGTGGCCTGCAGTACAGCACTCTACCTGCTGCGCCACCCCAAGGCTTTTCTCGAAAGAAAGAAAGAGAGAGAGAGAGAAAGGAAGGAAGGAAGGAGAGAGAGAGAAAGAAAGAAAGCATAAAATCAAATGAATGGATGAATGAATGGATGGATGAATGAATGAATGAATGTGCCTGTTGCTCATACAGCCCGATTCCCCTCTGCTCCCCAGCTGGTCTGCCAAGCTGCAAAGATTGGGGACCACTGATCCATTTCATTATCACTGTGGTTTAAATTGGGAACATGTGTTCTATATCTCTATGTAAAATGCATGTCTGTTGTCTGTGAATATAGTCAGGGTAGAGTGAAAAATGAGAGGATGATGATGATGATGATGATGATGATGATGATGATGATGATGATGATGATAAAGCTCTCTGCACCTGCTAAAAAATGAGGCACGGCGATTCCTTATCTCTGTTTCATGAGTGTGAGTTCTGTGAATGAGAGTCCCTTTGCTTTATCCTCCCTTTGAAGGGTTTTTCTGGCAATGCTTGCATTGAAATGGCCTTTGAGTCATTTCTACAACCACCCACCCCTTCTTTTAATACACACTGCAGGCATATTCCTGAATTCTTATTGCATCCCTTGATTGAATATATGCTTGATAAAGAAGCCAACTTGTTCTAAAAAAAAAAAAGTTAAAAAGCTTTCCAATACACAGTGCAAAGATTAAAAGTTCCATTACTGGGAATCAATACAATACACAACACAACGACTCCTTTAGGAGACATTATAGTTTAAGGAGTATGTTCCAATGAGTAACAGCATGAAGTAATGGCTAGCCAATAAATAGCCTGTCTGAGCGTACTGGGTTACAAAGGAGAACAGTACTTCTCAAATTTGAGAACATTAAAGGAGTGCTGACTTCAATTCCCAGAATTCCCAGCATTGTTGGCTAGGGAAATCTGGGAGTTGAAGTCCACACATCTTTAAAAAGTTATAAAATTTGAGAAATGGTGAGTTACAACAAAGCTACTCGGTTTTCTACCTCCCACAACCAAGCCCTGATTGATCAGTCCCTTGCTTGGGGCCAGAGTGGCACAGAGGTTAGAATGCAGCACTCCAGGCTACTTCAGCTAACTGCTAGCTATAGTTCAACAGTTCAAATCTCACCACTGGCTCACGGTTGACTCAGTTCAAATCTCAGACCGGTCAAGGTTGACTCAGCCTTCCATCCTTTTGATGGATGGAAGACTGTTGTTGGGGGCAATATGCTGATTCTGTAAACCGCTTCGAGAGGGCTATAAAAGCACTATGAAGTGGTATATTATTATTATTATTATTATTATTATTATTATTATTATTATTAATTAGATTTGTATGCTGCCCCTCTCTGCAGATTTGGGGCGGCTCACAACAATGATAAAAACAATATATAATGACAAATCTAATAATTAGAATCTAAAATAACAATGGTACATTTAAAAAATCTAAAAAGCAAGGAACCCCAATATATATATATATATAAAACATACATACAGTCATATCATGCACAAAAAACTACATTGGCAGGGGGAGATGTCTCAGTTCCCCCACGCTTGATGACAGAGGTGGGTTTTAAGGAGTTTACGAAAGGCAAGGAGGGTAGGGGCAGTTCTAATCTCTGGAGGGAGCTGATTCCAGAGGGTCGGAGCCGCCACAGAGAAGGCTCTTCCCCTGGATCCCGCCAGATGACATTGTTTAGTCGACTGGACCTGGAGAAGACCAACTCTGTGGGACCTAACCAGTCGCTGGGATTCGTGCGGCAGAAGGCAGTCTCGCAGATATCCTGGTCTGGTTCCATGAAGGGCTTTATAGGTAATGACCAACACTTTGAATTGTGACTGGAAACTGATCGGCAGCCAATGTAGACTGCGGAGTGTTGGAGTAACATGGGCATATTTGGGAAAGCCCATGATTGCTCTCGCAGCTGCATTCTGCACGATCTGAAGTTTCCGAACACTTTTCAAAGGTAGCCCCATGTAGAGAGCATTACAGTAGTCGAGCTTCGAGGTGATGAGGGCATGAGTGACTGTGAGCAGTGACTCCCGGTCCAAATAGGGCCGCAACTGGTGCACCAGGCAAACCTGTGCAAACGCCCTCCTCGCCACAGCTGAAAGATGTTTCTCTAATGTGAGCTGTGGATCGAGGAGGACGCCCAAGTTGCAGACCCTCTCTGAGGGGGTCAATAATTCCCCCTTATAGTATATAAGTCTGAATGCTATAAATGCTATTGCTATTATTTGGGTGGAAGTAGATACAACTTTCTTCTTCAAAAACCGGGTTCAAATGATTAATAATGGCCACTGGCCCATTACTGGTCACAACCTCATGGAGATGAGATAACGTAAATAAAAGTTAATCACCATCTTTGTTGTTTTTTCCCCCTAAAAGCCTGCTGCAGGGTTAAGCAAATAAATGGTTGCCAAATGAAAGAGAAATAGGCTAGGAAAATGCATGTTCAGGTTACGAAATAGGACTGAAAATCAATGAGCAGTTAAAAAAATAGTTTAAGGCCTTGACTAAGTGGGTTATGGATGACAGCCTAGACCCATAAAACTAATTATTGAGTACATTTTTATCATTAATTCATCAGAGGCAAAGCAACACTTGCCCTTTTGACTCGGGCTTATTAATGCTGTGCCACAATCTGGTGTCCATGATACCTGTGAATATTGATATTTGTTGGTTGCTTGCATTTTGCATCTTGTTGCCTCTCTAAGATTTAGAGCAGTGTTTCTCAACCTTGGGCGTTTGAAGATGGGTGGACTTCAATTCCCAAAATTCCCCGGCCAGCAACGCTGGCTGGGGAATTCTGGGACTTGAAGTCCACCCATCTTCAAACGCCCAAGGTTGAGAAACACTGATTTAGAGGCTTCTGTGTCAGTTAAATATAGTGTTTTCTTTGCCTTATTGCAGATAACACCTATGTGTCCAGCTCAGATAACGATGAAGATGTACTAGTTACCACAGAACCGATTCCAGTAATTTTCCACCGAATTTCTACAGGTGATGTTTTATATCATTTAATTTATTACACTGTGCAAAATGTAGGGCATTTCTCCTACAGCTGGACTACACCTGATTTTACCAACGGACGTTTCGGAAGCCAAGGAAGTTATATTGAATATTTCTTAAGGCTGATCAGTGCAGAAGAGAACACTCACTCATAATGCCACAGTACAAATGGATTGTTAAACTACGAAACTATCAACAATCCTTTGTTTCAGGTTCTCAGCAATTCTAAGAGATCTCAGAGTTGTAATCTTAATAGATCTGGAGGAAATTAGATTGGGGAAAGCATGGTAACTATTCTTTCTACCCATTGTTTGTCTGATTTACAAAAATACTGAATTTATGTATTCCAGTGCTGTAGCAAGGCACATGGTAGCTCTTAGCAGGTGTGACTTAGAAAATAGCTTAAGGATAAGTAAAACAACTGGAAACAGAAAATGGCCAGTAGAGCCTCACATTCTTCTCTACATTATTTTTTTGTCATATTTTTATTGTTTTTCTTTAAGACAAACAATACAGACAACATTTAACATTTAAAGGAGCTACCATTGCTCCGCTAATCATAGAAGTCTAACTAATACAAAAAAAGTCTAACTATAATCAGCTCAGTATAGAAATACAGTTTATAATACTCTACTTTCTTATAAAATCTACATCTATACAGTGGTACCTCGAGATACGAGTTTAATTCGTTCCGGACCTGGGCTCTTAAGTCGAGCAGCTCTTATCTCGAACGACTTTTCCCCATAGGAATTAATGTAAATAATTTTAATTGGTTCCAGCCCTCAAAAAACTCACAAAGTTAGTCTAAATTATGCAGAAAGACATGTTTTTAATGAAGAAATGTACATGTACATATAAATGAATAATGAAGTTTCTTTCACTTAACTTGTAAACTTTCTTAAACTTTTAAATTTACATATGTTCAACTTCTCTGCCACCCAATCCTGTAGGACAGAGGTCCCCAACCCTTTTTGCACCAGGGACCGGCTTTAAGCGATCAAGAGAGGAATGGGTGAATGAATGGACGGAGGGTGGGAAAGAAGGAAGGAAAGAGGGAAGGGACAGGAACAGAGGAAGGAAGCAAGGAAACTTATGAAAGGGGAGAGTAAGAGAGGAATGAGTGAAGGGTGGGAGGGAGGGAAGAAGGTGGGAAGGAGAAAGAAAAGAAGAAATAGAGGAAGGGAAGGTAAAAGAGAGAAAGAAAAAGAGCAAGAAAGAAAGCTGCAAGCACCCCCCCGAGCCCCCCAGGCCGGCTGCAACCTTTTAAAACACGCGCGCCGCTTCGCAGCTGTCTCCTGAAGCCGAACGCGGAAGTTAGCGTTTGGCTTCAGGAGACAGCTCCTTGGCGCTTGTATCTCGAATTTGGGCTTGTAAGTAGAACAAAAATATATCTCCCCTCCCAGCTCTTATCTCGAGTTGCTCTTAAGTAGAGCAGCTCTTATGTCGGGGTTCCACTGTATTTCCATTTTTATATTATAGTTCACATAATTAAAATCAATTCTAATATCCATAAACTTGATCGATATATTACTAAGATATCATTTTGATAATGTAATTAAACTGATTAGAGTCAATTAATTAAACTAATAAAAAACTTATACTTAAAATTTCTTAAAATACTACAATGCTATATAATTATTCAATTTAAAATCCACTCTTTTCTTTAGAGTCAGTCCTGAAGCTGATCTGGCCTAAACCATTTTGGAACTGGGCTGCCACATTGGAGCTAAGGGATATTGAGGGGGGATTAGAGATATCTGGGGTTGTGTAGTCAAAATAAAATACTTTTCCCTGGGAACCAAGGACTTTCTCACACCTGGCCGAAAGAAGGAGCGATGTCATTAGGCCTGCAGATGCTGCCATGACTGGGCCATGTGACTGTTTGGGGTTGAGGGAAAAAACTTTTAATTGGGTGAAACCCAAGGAGCCCCTTAGAGTTGTTTTCACCAGTTATGTGCCAATATGATATTTCCAATAAAGCTATTCTTTTAGGAATTCAACTGCCTCAGAGTTTTTGCTTGCAATGGATCTATTACTTGGAACCTTGACTTTTCAAATGTTTTGTGACCTGTATGAAAGTGAACACAAGAACAAGGGGACACAATCTGAAGTTAGTTGGGGGAAAGATCAAAAGCAACGTGAGAAAATATTATTTCACTGAAAGAGTAGTAGATGCTTGGAACAAACTTCCAGCAGACGTGGTTGGTAAATCCACAGTAACTGAATTTAAACATGCCTGGGATAAACATATATCCATCGTAAGATAAAATACAGAAATAGTATAAGGGCAGACTAGATGGACCATGAGGTCTTTTTCTGCCGTCAGTCTTCTATGTTTCTATGAAAAGATGACTATCATTTTAATGGCTAAAATTACATATTGTAAAAAATTTTAGACACAACATCATTACATATATTATGTAAACTTGGTCGGGTTAAGAATGAGAATGTAGTCTAATATTTCTTATCTTTTTGGCCAGGATATAGGCATAGTTTTTCACTTGTTTTCTTCTCTAAGCTTGCTAAACTTAGCACTAGTTTTTTGTTGGTGGGAGTGATATTGCAATAGTTTCTCTTCCCTTTTAATGCCAATCATTATTTGGTTTCATTATTACCAAGGGTTGTTTCTGTGGGCTGTAATCAGAAGCAGAAACAATATACAATAGAAGCAGAGATCTGAGGTTTCCCCAGAGACCCTAACTAGTCGCTCCTTTTGTCTCTTCTCATCTTCCTTTTAGCTTATAGGGTCAAGAAGAGACACATCATACCTGTTCTGTCTGGGTCCCCCCAGACGCCAACACCAACCAGAAAGAGTAGCCAGACACACTGGTAAAAAGCAAAGGCAGTTTATATAGTTCAAAGCAAACACAGGTAACAAAAACTGTTCTTACAGACAGGAACACTATGAAGCTTCACAGAGGTTTCACGAAGGCCAGGCAATAAAACAGGATTCTTGCTGGCAAAAACAACGCTGGAGATAATAAAACCCACGCCTCCCCTAAGTCTTTCAGACTTCTAGGCCACAAGCCAAGATCAGAGACGCCGAGAATCAAAGCAAGGTCACAGGACTCCCAATTGATAACTCTCCACAAGACTGTAAGGGCGGGCCTGCCTTTTCAACCCTGCTGAGGAGAACCACACCCAAACCCAGCTGTTGCCAATTCAGGGATGGAAATACCTTTCTAATTGGCCCCGTCTTTGAGCTGCTCGTCGCTGCCTCATGTCTATTGTAGCCTGTGCGTCTTCATCCAATGAATCCAGGCTATTAGCTGGGGAGAGCCCCCCCCCCCGGGGGTCTCAGGCTGCTCTCCCTCCTCCTCTTCCTGACGTTCCTCTCCCCAGTCTGCCTGGTCCTCCCCCTCCTGTTCACTGTCCTCCTCCTCTGGGCATGGATCCGGCAGAGATCCAGCCGGTCCCTGAGGAGCCTCAGGCTGAATCACAACAATACCCAAGCTGAAAAGTCCAAATGATCATTTTATGAGCTGGAGCTCTTTTTTCTCCCACTACTGCTAAGAAACAGGGAATTTTCTGAGGAAAGTGGATGGGTGCAGAAGTTCAACATGGAGTGGGATAGATATTCTTTGGATGCCCAAGGAGAGGGAAGGGGAAACCTTTATGGGATATAGGACTGGCACAGTGGGGAAAACAAATAATGGCATGATCTTTCTTAACTTTTCCTCTCCCTCAACTAAGCTGTACTTTTGCTCCTGGTAATTTTTTTTAAAAAAATATTAAGAATGTAAGGCACTAAAACATCAAACCTTGAATGGATTGTTGAGAAGTAGTTATCCATATGTAAGCGTACACTTAGTCTTCATCTTCCTCTTTCAAGATAGTGACTTCAAGAGAAATGCAGCATCTTTATAGTAAAGTGATCCTTGGTCACTTACTTACAGATGCTAAATGACGCTAAATGATTTCAGAAGACTCAGTCTACCCCCAGTAAACATAGACTGTGCTCTCTATATGCAAGCTTATTTGTTTTATTTGGACTTCTTATCAAGGGTGAGCCAAATGTAAAATAATGCACTTGGGGAAAAGGAATCCTCAATCTGAGTATTGCATTGGCAGTTCTGTGTTAGCAAAAACTGCAGAAGAGAAGGATTTAGGGGTAGTGATTTCTGACAGTCTCAAAATGGGTGAGCAGTGTGGTCGGGCGGTAGGAAAAGCAAGTAGGATGCTTGGCTGCATAGCTAGAGGTATAACAAGCAGGAAGAGGGAGATTGTGATCCCCTTATACAGAGTGCTGGTGAGACCACATTTGGAATACTGTGTTCAGTTCTGGAGACCTCACCTACAAAAAGATATTGACAAAATTGAACGGGTCCAAAGACGGGCTATAAGAATGGTGGAAGGTCTTAAGCATGAAACGTATCAGGATAGACTTAATGAAACATAGAAACATAGAAGTCTGACGGCAGAAAAAGACCTCATGGTCCATCTAGTCTGCCCTTATACTATTTTCTGTATTTTATCTTAGGATGGATATATGTTTATCCCAGGCATGTTTAAATTCAGTTACTGTGGATTTATCTACCACATCTGCTGGAAGTTTGTTCCAAGGATCTACTACTCTTTCTGTATGAACTGAGTATGAACTCAATCTGTATAGTCTGGAGGACAGAAGGAAAACAGGGGACATGATCAAAACATTTAAATATGTTAAAGGGTTAAATAAGGTTCAGGAGGGAAGTGTTTTTAATAGGAAAGTGAACACAAGAACAAGGGGACACAATCTGAAGTTAGTTGAGGAAAAGATCAAAAGCAACGTGAGAAAATATTATTTCACTGAAAGAGTAGTAGATCCTTGGAACAAACTTCCAGCAGACGTGGTTGGTAAATCCACAGTAACTGAATTTAAACATGCCTGGGATAAACATATATCCATTGTAAGATAAAATACAGGAAATAGTATATGGGCAGACTAGATGGACCATGAGGTCCTTTTCTGCCGTCAGTCTTCTATGTTTCTTTGTTTCTATCATGCTAGAAAGCAAGAGGTGATGAGTTCAAGACCTGCCTTAGCCTGAAAGCCAGCTGGGTATCTCAGCCCAACTTTCCCCAAATAGGAGAAGGAAGCTGTTTTGGATATGCTGTCTGCCTTGACATTTTGTAAAAAATAATGGGATACAAGTAAATAAATAACCAGCATATTGCTCATAAATAAAAGGTCATGTTACATTTGTTTAATTTAACTCTTACATGAATGGAAGTTAAAATATACAACTCAGATAAGAGGGCAACTTTTGTTAGAAGTATTTTTTTTTTTTAGCAAAAACTGGTGGGCAAACGAAATGAGAGATTTACAAAAATACAAGATGAATTTTTTTGTTAGGGCAACTGACATCCATGTCTGATGGAAAATGCCTCTGAAAACATAAGCTGACTAGATCATTGTAACATTCTTTGTTGTGACATTTTGAATACACTGTCACACAAATCATCATTAGTCCCACTATGTGCCTAATGTCCCAAGTTTCTGACAGCTCCAAGAATGTGAAGCTTCTCACGGATAACAAGTATTGTATACATTTCAAAAATGCCTTCACCTGCTAATGTTATCATTTTTCTTACTTTTCTTTAGAATTGCGAAAAGCCAATGATGTCAACTGTTGTTTGTTTATGAAGTCAAAGTTACCAAGAGAAAATGGAGAGGTACAGTATTTGTTAAAAAATGGTAATACATTGATACCTCGTCTTACAAACGCCTCGTCATACAAACTTTTTGAGATACAAACCCAGGGTTTAAGATTTTTTTGCCTCTTCTTACAAACTATTTTCACCTTACAAACCCACTGCCGCTGCTGTGATGCCCTGCCTCTGGACTTCCATTGCCAGCGAAGCACCCATTTATGCACTGCTGGGATTCCCCTGAGGCTCCCCTCGATGGGAAACCCCACCTCTGGACTTCCATGTTTTTGTGATGCTGCAGGGGAATCTCAGCATGGGAATACCAGCAGCGCAAAAACGGGCACTTCGCTGGCAACAGAAGTCCAGAGGTGGGGTTTCCCTACAAGGGGAGCCTCAGTGAAATCGCAGCATCGCAAAAACACAGAGCTCCGGAGGATGAGTTTCGAGGACTTCTGTGTTTTTGCGATGCTGCAATTTCACTGATGCTCCCTTCGCTGGGAAACCCCACCTCCGGACTTCCATTGCCAGCAAAGCGCTCATTTTTGCTATGCTGGGATTCCCCTGCTGGGATTTCCCTGCAGTATCACAAAAACACGGAAGTCCGGAGGTGAGGTTTCCCATGGAGGGGAGCCTTTGGGGAATGCCAGAAGCGCAAAAATGGGCGCTTCTGCTGGCAAAAGGGGTGAATTTTGGGCTTGCACGCATTAATTGTTTTTCCACTGATTCCTATGGGAAACATTGTTTCGTCTTACAAACTCCCTCCTATCAAAGGCACTTCTCTAAAGGAACTTAACTCTGGTTTCAAAGTACTGATCTCTTCCCCCCCCCCAATCACATGACCACATTTTGGGGGACTTGACAAGCATCCTGCATTTATGAATATTTGCCATGATCCTGTGATAATGTAATTTTTTTTTTGTCTGAAAATTCATTTATTTCTGGTTTTTGGTAAACTTTGCCCTCCCCAATTGCGAACAATGGGTTTGTTTAAGAACCATGGATTCGTTTAATGACCATGGTTTGCTTAACGACTGCTGCAAAATAAAGGTAGAAAATCAGGTTGGTCAAATGACTGATCCGCTTTATGAAAGTCATGACTTAAGGCAGGGTCTATTATCGTCATCAGTCAGGAACTACTTTAATCATATACAAGCTACTTCTGTGATGTGAACAGACTACTTTTATGCTGGTTAGAATCTGTATGTGACTGTATAGGACTAAAAAATCCTGATAATAGTCTCATTGTAAGAAATTACAGTGATGCCAGAATTACAGTATGAGATTTATTATGTACTGATGGACACACATCTGCTACATAACTCGCATCATTTGCATGATTATATCATGCCACACAAGTGATTATTAACTCTCTATCGGAATACATCCATGTACTACTTGACAGTTTATTGTAAGTAAAGCTGTGTGATCCAAAAATAAATGGAAATGGTGTTAAAATTGTACATCAAAGGCCTGGACTCAACTAGGTGCCTGCAAAAGATCTATTTACTACAGACAAGTTAATATGTCTTGTTACCTGTCCACTGGTAATGAAAAGCATCTGTGATCTTGAGTGTAGAAATTGGTCCTTATAACCAACAGTCATTGCCTGATTATATACAAATTCATTAAATTTATTTCCAAAACAATTTGTACTGGTGTCCATCACCAAACCTCTGCCACCAAATTTCATTGCCTTGCATATTATTTGGTAGGGTGTAACCAGGGGTGGGCTACTGCCCGGATGGGAGGGAACGCAGCGGGATAGCGAAAATGGAGCTCCACCCCAGAGCACCCAATTTGCACTGAAAGATGTTGAAAATGCAGGATGTACAGTGTGGTAGTAAAAAATTTGGTAGCCCTTCACTTGGTGTAACAGTCACTTCATCTGGAAGAATCTGAAAACAAGCTAATCATTTCAATAGAAATAAATAAAAACATATTTTCCTTCCACAATTTTCCCATTAAGTATGCAAAATATTTTACTTGGCTATTTTAATTTTATACGTTTTAATTTATTAAAATTAATCCAGCTCTTGTGATTAAAAAAAAAAGCCCTTGAAAGATAAAAACTATGCAAATAGGAAGAGTAGAGTTAATAAAAATACAGATGTAACAAGAAAACAAACTTGTCGTGCCTAAAATATTTTAAGATCCCAAAATGTTGCAGTCACAACCATTAACAATTCTATAAAAAGCACAACTCCGCAGAAGGCCATGGAAAATAAATGAGCCTTAAAGCTTTTCTTGAAGGCCTGTGGTTACATTGTATTTTATTCCTATCAAAGAGTTTCAGAAGAAATGTGATTGCTCACACTTTTTTTGCAATACAGCTTTTTATAGCTGTCTCATGTTAGTTGTGTTCATATAATCTAACCATATAAGCCAATTCTCCTTTAACGTAGGGCCTTAAAAGAACCTTGCATGCTGTCTCCTTTTACAGCCTGATTAAATAGGGTGGGTCTTCCTTAAGTTTCTTTCTCTGACCATTAAACAGCTGCAGACATCTCCTTTCTTTTCTATCAATCCCTTGGTAGCATCTCTTCCCCTTGTTCCTCTAAAGTATTTCCTATATATATCACACAGAGCCATATGAATGACTGGAGAAGTCAAGTAGAGTTGTGCCTCTACTTACGAACTTAATTTATTCCGTGACCAGGTTCTTAAGTAGAAAAGCTTGTATGAAGAAGCAATTTTCCCCATAGGAATCAATGTAAAAGCAAATAATGCGTGCAATTGGAGAAACCACAGGGAGGGTGGAGGCCCTGTTTCCTCCCAGGAGATTCCTACAGAGGCCACACGGAGGCTTCTCCCCACCTTTTCCGGCTCTGTTTCCTCCCAGGCGATTCCTAGAGAGGCCCCACAGAGGCTTCTCCCCACCTTTTCCGGCCCTGTTTCCTCCCAGAAGATTCCTACAGAGGCCCCACGGAGGCTTCTCCCCACCTTTTCCGGCCCTGTTTCCTCCCAGAAGATTCCTAGAGAGGCCCCACAGAGGCTTCTCCCTGCCTTTTCCGGCTCTGTTTCCTCCCAGAAGATTCCTACAGAGGCCTCATGGAGGCTTCTCCCCCCTTTTCCGGCCCTGTTTCCTCCCAGGAGATTCCTAGAGAGGCCCCACAGAGGCTTCTCCCTGCCTTTTCCAGCCCTGTTTCCTCCCAGGAGATTCCTAGAGAGGCCCCACGGAGGATTCTCCCTGCCTTTTCTAGTTACAGTTTTGGAGGTTTGTAAGTGGAAAATGGTTCTTGAGAAGAGGCAAAAAAATCTTGAACACCCGATTCTTATCTAGAAAAGTTCATAAGTAGAGGCATTCTTAGGTAGAGGTACCACTGTATAGCTGTCAAGCCTAAAAGTGGCTGTGGCCGTTTTCTTTTCTGTAGCCTTTTCTATATGGATTTTTTTCACATAGCTTCAGGCTTAACACAGCCTGGAGCTGAGGGGCAGGGAGATGGAGGGGGGGGGGGAGAATACAGATAACTTGGGTTGCTGTAGCCAAAATAAAATTCTTTCCCCTGAGTATCAAGGACATTGCAGCAGTTCAGAAGGTGGAAACTGAAGCCACACAACAACTAATTTGTGTGCTGATTGGATCCTGTGACTTGGTTACAAACCTTTACTTTTAATTGGGTGTAAAATCTGTATAGCTCCTGAACAAACTTTGATTTAGAGTTATGTACCACTATATTTGTCTTTTCTTTTGCCTCTACCTACTTCTTTGATTATAGGACGTGAAAATTACTGGAAGCAATTTAAAGACAGAGCAGTTGCCATGAAATTCTGGAGGAAATAACATTTGGTTTAAGGGCTATAACTACAGTGCTACAAACTCCTGCAATTTTTTTTAAAAAAAAACTGGAGCCTGATATAATACATATTTAATCAAAGAAAAACCCTCTGAGTTCATCTTCCTTTTTCCTAATCAGGAATCAAGACATGGTACAGTGGTTGAAGAGGATTCAGAAGGAGACAATGATTCGGAAGAGTTTTACTATGGAGGGCAGGTAAATAAGAGTTATCACTCACCTAGATGAAATTTTAAAAGGATGTCAAATGTACACATAATAAGATGGACAGTCTTCACATCCTACTCTGCAGTTCTCTTTCTTTCCTCCTGTAATCTTCTCAATGAAGGTTGACTCCTAACTTCCATAATAGCTCACAATATTCTACCATATCAGAAATGTTCATATTTGTAATTCCAATGATTGTGCATTGCTTATTATTCCTTTAGGAAGAGGCAAGGAAGTGTTTTAGAAAACAGCTAGCAATTTATTAGAATTCCCAGCTGTTAGAGATTATCTTCAAATACTAAAAGCAACAGTAGTTTTGTGGCCGTAAGAAAAATTCCCCAAATCAGCTATATGGTAAAAAAAAATCAACTTGTAGGGAATCCAAATTGGATTTCAATTTTAAATATCATTTAAAATTGATTGCATCACTGTAATATTCAGATCATTGTTGTTCATCATTAATGGGGCCTACACAGTTTGTACAAAAACCCCATAGTCTTGGTTTTGTTATAAACTAGGTTCTTGGTTCATATTTATATTTTTATTCTATATTTTTGTGTATGTCTGCTTAGGACAGTGAAAGGAAATCATTTCCAACCAAAGATTTTACAGTACAAACTCAGCCAGCTACCATCCCATATACCCTTGCTGGTCCTCAAGTTACTTTTTAAAGGGAAGAGTATTGATAGTGTGAATTGGATTCCTGTTTTGAGATTTAGAGTGTTCTTGATTTTTACTGTTAGAATATGTGCGTGTTAGGAATTTAAGTATGTACCTGATCCAAAATTAGGGAAGCTTACTTTCAATTTAAATAATATAATATTTATTCATCTAAAGCCAGCCAAAGGTGTTTTATCTTCTTATTTTTCATTTTGACAATCTTAAAATGTCAGTATACATCAGTGGTGGGTTGCTACCGCATTGCACCAGTTTGGTGAATCAGTAGCAGTGGCGGCGGGAGGCTCCGCCCACCTGCCTGGACGTCATTAAAAACACTCTGCACAGAAGCGTTACATGCGCCTACACACAAAACATGTGCCCACACGCTCCCATTCCCAAACCAGTAGCAAAGCTAAGTGGAACCCACTACTGGTATACATGACTGATAATTGATGAGCCGGGGTGGCGCAGCAGGTAGAGTGCTGTACTGCAGGCCACTGAAGCTGACTTGTAGATCTGAAGGTCAGCGGTTCAAATCTCATCACCGGCTCAAGGTTGAGTCAGCCTTCCATCCTTCCGAAGTGGGTAAAATGAGGACCCGGATTGTGGGGGCAATAGGCTGGCTCTGTTAAAAAGTGCTATTGCTAACATGTTGTAAGCCGCCCTGAGTCTAAGAAAAAGGGCGGCATAAAAATCGAATGAATGAATGAATGAATGAATGAATGAATGAATGAATGAATGAATGAATGAATGAATAAATAAATAAATAAATAAATAAATAAATAAATATAAATTGATATATTAACCATCAGACTTCAGCTTAGGAACAAATTTGAACACTTTACATAGATCAGTGATGGCGAATCTTTTTTTCCCTTGGGTGCCAAAAGAGTGTGGGTGTGCGCTATCACACATGCGCGAGTGCCCACACCCATAATTCAATGCCTGGGGAGGGCGAACACAGCTTCCCTCACCTCCCAGAAACCCTCTGGGGGCTGGAAATAGCCAGCTTCCAAACTTCTCGTGGTCCCAATAGGGTTGTGTTTTCCCCTCCCCAGCCTCCAAAGGCTTCCCTGGAGCCGGGGGAGGGTAAAAATGCCCCCCCCCCCCCCATAGGATCTCAGGAAGCCAAAAAAAACCCTCCCAAAGTCTCTGTGTGAGCCAAAAATCAGCTTGCCGGCACACACATACATATTGGAGCTGAGGTAGGGCAACCGCTGGCGTGCCAGCAGATGTGGCTCCGCATGCCACCTGTGGCACCCATGCCATAGGTTGGCCATCACTGATATAGATGTTCGTATGTGAAAGTAGCATGCAAAGAATCACAGAATGACAAAATAACAATCAGGGAAGCATTATTCAGAGTCCATTGTTCCATGACTTTAGGAGTCTCCGGAGAGGGGCGGCATACAAATCCAATAAATGAATGAATGAATGAATGAATGAATGAATGAATGAATAATAAACAAACAAACAAACTTAGGAATCTCATTGAGTCTCCCTAGTCCTATAAATTCCTGATTATATTTCATTTTCTAGAAGACAATCTGTTCTGTTTTGTACTTTGTTTGTAAAGATACTTTTGTACATGTTTTTGTACATGTTTGTAAAGATACTTTTCAATGGTGGAATTAAATAGTGAAGAGTTTGTCCGTGTCAAGAGATTCATCTTACCCCAAGTCTTCAGAAGTCAATTGAAACAATATTTTGATATATATTTTTTCTTACTAGGCTTCTGTTTGAGCCTACCTTTCTGCTAATTCTATTTAGGGATATTTGGGGGGAAGTTATAGTATACATACTCTGTTTCCCCCAAAAATAAGACATCCCCTGATAATATGCCCAATTGGGCTTTTGAGTTCCTGACAGTAAGGCTTACTTCAGGGTTGAAAAAAATATAAGACGGGATTTTTTTGGGGGAAAATACGGTAGTTTATTAATGAATTTACCCACCAAGGTAGTACAACAGTTTAAAAAAATTAAGATTAAAAGAATAAAACAATTGCCAAAAGAAAGAAAATTAAATGTATGTTCATCTCTAATAATGCTTGAGGAATTTTGTATGCATGAATTGGATTTAATCCTCTCAGAATTGTATGCAAATGATACATAATATAATATATAAATAATATAATAAAAATATACATACGGTAATTGTCCTTCTGGCTCCTCAGCTTTTCCATAATTGTGATGTTATATGTGCCTTTTATAATGTCACTTAGAAATGTCTATTTTAAAACAGTGTCTGTTGTAGAAGTCCCGCTTCATTAGATTACCAAATAAATATTATATATATAATAGTAAAATACATTTACTGAATAGTAATATTTACTTATATAGAAGTTAATTTCATTAAATTCAGTGAGAGTCTTGATTAGACAGATACTTATCTGCATATTCCTTTTCAATTGAGCAATATTAGATAAATCCAGAAAAGCCATAAGAAATTTATGAGAAAAATTAATTAATGTAATAAATGTAATAAAAAGAAAGGAAGGGGTTATATCTAATTTACAGCAAAATCATTCATTATAGCTCTCTCTATACCTTTCTATTCTTGCAAATCTTCCTGGATTTTTCTACCATGCCTTTGTCCTTAAATTTGTCACAGTTTTACAACTTAATCAAACCACAATTTTATTAGTCTTCTTATGACATTTTCATGCCGTCCATTCTTCTTCATATATTTACTTTTAAAAATCTGTTCATAATACATTTTGCCTTTGTGACCAAACCACCTCAGAGTACTTCTTTCAAACTGATCACGTATTTTTGTATTTGATCCCCTTCATTTATTATTTTATTCATTCTTGGCCCTGCCTCTCCTTCTCCTATCACACTCACTTCTTAAATAACCACTTCCTGCTGCATTTAAATTTCCCCTGGCACACCAAATTTTCACTTCCATTTAATAAAGTACAGTCTTATGCATAGCTATCATTCTTCACAACAAGACAGTGTATTAGTCTATTCGATTATCCACCTTTGTAACCACTTTATCAAAGCTTATCTACTTGATTTTATTTCCCCCCCCTAAATGTTAACTCCATTTTTCTTTGCAATCATAACTACCTTGGTATTTGATATACAGTATTCATTTCTAGACTCATAGAGTTATATAATCTAACCGTGCAAAACAAATCATATTTTCATGCAAAACATATCACAATTTGTATATAAAAATATATGCTCATTCAAGTCCCTAATCATCACACATTTAATACAAATTAAAAAATTCAAATGCAAATTCTAAATACAATTCCTTGCAAAAATAATCTTTACAAATTTACCCATTCATAACCAACTAAAGGAACATCAGACAGCTTTGGATTATTTTATGTTCCATGTGAAACATTTGCTAAATATTTAATTTGTAAACACACACCTTCCATTGCTCTTGTTGAATTCAGATAGAAATTTCAATTCTTTATTCACACCAAACATTCAGTACTCCAAGGCTATCAAGTTTATCATGCATTTCGTTCTATTCAACAAATGTTTAGTATATGTTCTCATATACATACATTCCTCAGTGACCCACTAAAATGCAAAAATTCAAATTCTTGTTGGCATTTCACAGAATAAAGTCTGGTCACATTTCCAATATTTTACTATTACCTCTTGTGCCCTTTCAATCAGAATCCTGCCAAATAATTGGATTTGTATTTTGTATTCCTGTTGTGAGCCAATCCGAGTCTTCGGAGAGGGGCGGCATTCAAATCAATCAAACAAACAAACAAACAAACAAACAAACATTCTGGTAACCTTTATACTATTGCATTCTGTGAAATGTATTGACCAATGGACATAAATAATCATGAATTTAAACATATTCTAAAAATTGTAATTAATGTAGAAATGGGTTTAAATGGATCTAAGAACAAAGCCAAGTAAAACTGATAAGGAACCGAAATAGATGGATCCATCAATCTTTTCTTACTAAATAAGTGTTGTGCTTTTAGTTAATGGAACTGAATAATCAGAGATGAATGGTTGCGATCACTTGAAAGATTAGAAGGCAGAGAGAGTAAAAAAGAAAAGAGCTTTGAGCTTTGATAGTTTTGTTTCTCCTGCTAGACACCTGTACAGAGTTTTGCAGAGAAAAATGCTTTGTTCCTCGCAAACGACAACCAGAAATCTATATCATGTCTCAATTTAATGGCTTATCACTTTTAAGTACAATTTTTTTCAGCCACAAAAAAACCCATACCTTTTATCTTTTCGAGTACTTCACTTTTCATTATGATAATGTTTCTGGAAATGAAAGCAAAACTGTATTTGCCCAGACCCAAAAAATAATAATAATAATAATGTTAACATTATTGTTGTGCCTCTCTTTAGATCTGTCTTAAGAATAGATGCAGGAATCCATCATTCAAAGTTGCTGTTACTGCATTCTCTTTAGCATTTGCCAGCATTGCATTGGTCCTGCTGTACTTTTACACAGTTGAATTGTAATGTCAGAAAGATTCTGACACGGCTTTGATAAGAAATTTCTTCGTCTTTTGAATGCAACAAATCTCTTTTTCCATTCACACAGCAGAGTACAGAGATGTGCAGTATTTAAGATGTGGAACTAGAACCAGGAGACTCAGATTCAGGTTCATTTTTAGTCATAGAAACCTATTGGGACAATTTGACTTTGGGACAATTTCCCCTAAGGGAATTGGAATTTCCAAAAGGCAACTGGACTTTCTTGTGTTTGTTTTCCCCTTGAAAGAATATTTCAGTGAAATGTTTTTTTAAAAAAACACAAGATAGTCCTATCAAACATCGACAAACCCAGGCGCCTGGTCGCCAGTGGCGCCTAGAAAATGTTGTCTGGCGCCTAGAAAATGTTGCCTGCTGTACTGTATGTATACAGCAGCGTTTCCCAACCGGTGTGCCGCGGCACACCGGTGTGCCGCGAGACATGGCCAGGTGTGCCGCCAAGCTCCGGCTGGGTGGGGCGCTGCCGGTACTTCCGTCCTGGGGCTCCCGCTCGCAGCTGTCCCCCGGCTCCTGCTCGATGCCGCGGTTTTCGGCGCTCTCCTGCTCGGCTCCAAAGAAGGAAGGCGGGAAAAAGTCTTTTTCCCGCCTTCCTTCTTTGGAGCCCAGCAGGAGAGCGCCGAAAACCGCGGCATCGAGCAGGAGCCGGGGGACAGCTGCGAGCGGGAGCCCCAGGACGGAACTACCGGCAGCGCCCCGCCCAGCTGGAGCTTCTCTGGCATCCACGGCAAGTGTCCTTTGTGGCCCCGCGGGAGGGCACTGGCGTTGGGAGCGGGGGGGGGGGCGCAGCGGCCGCAGGCAGTCGCGAGGAGATGTCGGCGGCGAGAGGGAGCTCTCTCTCTCTCTCTCAGCTGACTGCAAGCGGGAGCCCTGACGGTGGCGGTTGGACGTGCTGCTGGCGTTGCGGGCCTGGCATATACGGTGTCCAGCAGCACGTCCAGCTGCCGCCGTCAGGGCTCCCGCTTGCAGTCAGCTGAGAGAGAGAGAGAAAGAAAGAGAGACAGAGCAAGAAAGAGAGGCAGAGAAAGAGAAAGAGAGATAGAGAAAGAGAGAGAGAAAGAGAGACATAGCAAGAGAGGCAGAGAGGCAGAGAAAGAGAAAGAGAGATAGAGAAAGAGAGAGAGAAAGAGAGACATAGCAAGAGAGGCAGAGAGGGAGAGAAAGAAAGAGAGACATAGCAAGAGAAAAAGAGAGACTTAGCAAGAGAGGCAGAGAGAGAGAGAAAGAGAAAGAAAGAGAGACATAGCAAGAGAGACAAAGAGAGAGAAAGAAAGAGAGATAGCAAGAGAGGCAAAGAGAAAGAAAGAGACATATAGCAAGACAGTGAAAGAGAGAGAGAGAGCAAGAGAGAGAGAGAAAAGCAAGAAAGAGATAGCAAGAGAGACAGAGAGAGCAAGGGAGAGAGAAAGACATAGAGGAAGGGAATGAGGGAGAGAGAAAGAGAGAAAAAAAGAGAGAAAGAAAGAAAGGGATGGAGAGAGAAAGAAGGGAAGGAAGGAAAAGAGAGAAAGAGGGAGAAATAGAGCGAAAGGGAGGAAGAGAGAGGGTTTTTTTGTCCAAACTTTTCTTTAGCCCGCCCCCCCGCCCCGCCCCCCTTCAGTGTTCCCCAGGATTTTGAAAATATGAATAATGTGCCGCGGCTCAAAAAAGGTTGGGAAACACTGGTATACAGTATATTTTTCCCGCCTTGTGTTTACGCCCAGAAATGGTACATCTTGGCTTCCGTAGCTCCGCCCATCAACCTCGGAGCGAGCTGCTTTCCCAGCGTCCCCTGCGCTTGCGTGCGTCTCTCCCTCCCCCCCCTTGCCTCCATTCCGCCTCCTACTCGAACCCCTTCACTCCCCCCCACCGCACACAGACGCTCCGATCTTGGCCGCTCACCCGCCTTCGGAGAGAAGCGGAAGCCCCTCCCCTCCCGGCGTGAGGTTTTGTTCATTCCTCCTCCGGCCGCGTGCGCGGTGACTTCCGACCAGTAACCCCTCCTCCCCCCTCCCCCCCCTCACCCGCGTCCCCGGTCCGGTCTCCCTTTCCTTCTTCTCTGTTTCGGTTTCTGACTAACGGTCTCCCCTCGGATCCCGACGGGAGTACAGCAGAGCCGGCTCGGCGGAGCCAGGCCTGCGCCGGGGGGGAGGGGGTGAAAGCGATGTCAGGTGGAGACTCGGCAGCTGCCGCGGCCTCCCCTCAGCCGTTGCCCTTCTCGCTGCCCAAGCCTCCCCCCCTGATGCAACTGAACCCCGGCGAAGGCGTGCGTCCTGTGGGACCTCCCGGGCCGGAACAGTCGCCGAAAAGCGCTCGCATGGGTGGCCGGCCGGACTGGCCTGCCGGGAAACCCGTCAGTCTTCTGGCGCCTCTCCTTCCGCCGCGCGGGGAACCCGAACCGCTCCTTCCCTTCGGGCCAGTAATCTCAACCACACCGGACTACGGTGTGGTTGAGATTACTGCATTGGCTCATCATTTTCGTAAACAGCTATCTCCACCTGAAAGTGATGACCAATGCATTCACTCACTCCTCAATGAGTGGTATGAGTTTAAGGTCCTTGGAAAAGGAAAGAAACTGTGTGAGCTTCTGGATTTGGCACTCTCCAACACCGAGAGATTTCCAGTTCTGGGAAACCTGTTGTCGATTGTAGCGGTGCTCCCTGTCTCAACCTCATGTTGTGAAAGAGGATTTAGTTTGATGAACATGGTCAAAAATAAATTCAGATCAAGGATGCAAGAAGAAAGTTTAAGTGACTTGTTTATGATCACCATGAATGGGCCATCTGTGAAGGCGTTTGATCCTGCCAAGGCTGTGGACCACTGGTACTTCAGCTCTAAAATCACAAGGCATGTTCATGGCCACAAAACGCAAAGTGAAAAACACTAGAATGTTGCCTAAAATCTAAAATATCAAAATATAATATTTATTATCTTTAAAAGTAAAATGTTGTTTATAACGTTTGTAATGTTTTTTTTGTTAAATTAAAAACCAAGTTTGCTTAAAAAAAATTCTGGCTCCTAAATTTTTTGGCTGGCTCCTAGATTCTGAACAACTTTGTCGACCCCTGGTCCTATTATCTTTTGGAAAAGCACCTTTAGGACAACTAATAGCTCAATGATTGAGAATCTCCATAGACACTTTGAGTTAATTGTTTTTTCTGCTGTCTTCTCGGTAAGGTTGTTGCAATAGTTGGTTGTAAATCCCGTCACTACTGGTTCACTCATGCATGTGCAGAAGTGGGTGAGTGGAGCCTCCCGACACTGCCGCTAATGGTTCACCCCACCGGGCTCAACACACCGCTGGGTTATTCCTCCCCTCCCTTTTTGGAGGTGGAGGGGTAGGAAATGTGCAGATTGTTAGACATAACTGTTCTCTTCCAGGTCTCTAGTAGAATCCTCCCGAAAATTCACAGATACAAATTTCAGACACACACACGTTTGAAAATTCAAAACAATTATACCGAAAATCCAAATAAACTAAGCTCTCTTTTTGTATAGCAAAGAGCACTCGTCTCCAAACAAACTGGTAATTTGTACAAGTCCCTTCTCAGTTCTGTGATACTTAGCTTGCAGCTGTGAGGCAATTCACAGTCCTTCTTCTTTCACAAAGTGAAACACACTTTGCTCTGGTTTAGTTTCAAAGCGGGGGAAAATCAGTACACAAAGGTCGAAGTCAGCAAAGCAGGCACGAAACACAACGATCAGATAATCCTCCACAATGGCCAAACCCACAGGCTGCTCTTTATAGCAGCCTCACTAATTACCACAGCCCCACCCAACCACAGGTGGCCTCATTTTCTTTGATAATAATTTCTCAGTTGTTGTTGCCTCTGCATGCGTGGCTGTATCATTAACTCTTGTTCCGAATCCAAGGAGGAGCTAGATAATTGATCTCCTTCTGAGCTGTCTGCCACACTCTCATCCTCCCTGTCACTCATGTCTTCTTGGTCAGAGGAGCCTTCATAAGCAGATTCCACCGGGAGCAAAACAGGCCTGCGGCATGTGGATGTCTCCCCCACATCCACAGTCCTTGGGGCAGGAGCTGGGCCAAAGCTAACCACAACAATAATCACCTTGAATTCCTGGGGAGCCAAAGTATAAAAATTAGACGCACTCAACAGAAACAATTATTCAAACACAAATAGGAAGCAGAATATATTAAAATCTGGTAATATATCCATGCGTGTAGGTGTCCTTGGGAATCAAAATTCAGTGTGAATAAAACCAGATAAGCTATGCTTATAGAGAAATCTTTTACTTGGACAGATGCATTCTCTTGATTTCCATGGCCTTGAGTAAATCGAGTTGCTTTGTAAAATATGATACTGCAGTGTTGTCGACAGCTGTCAGGTGTTCGCAACTATTTAATTCTTCAGATAGCTTGCTAGCTCTCTCTCACACACTCTTACCATTTCGGTCTGGAGTGTTGCAATTTACTATTCAACTGTATAGTTCTTTCATTGTACCTTGTGCTTCAACAAAGCCTAAAAGAATTTGCTAATGAATCTAAAAGATAAGCATTCAGACTCCAATAAAATCAATGCAATTTTTTAAATGTTGCTATAGAGTGAATGGGAAGAAATAGTCTCTATCTAGGGAAAAAGTGCTTATTTCTACCATTCTATCATAACTTCAGCAGTCTTTGTCTTCAATCAGTCAGTTATAATATTATATAATATCATATAAATCTCCTACTCAGATGCCAATAGGTTGGTATTTAAAGAAACCTTATTCAAGGTTTTCTTGGCATCATACATCTTGAATGTCAACAATAAGATGAAATCATGAATGCTAATTTAGCACTGGCTAATAGCATATTTATGAAATAAATTTATTAGATATCAGTAATTTTACACAAAGTAGAAGTATGAACGACTGCCTGGGATGTTGTTGTATGACATCTTATTGTGGATTATGCAATTTGTTAATACTAATCTTTTTCTAAATACAAATTTTATTAAAAATGTTGTTTAAAATAGCACAATGAATACGAAGTAAACTTAGAGACAAAAGAGAATAGAATAGAAGAATAAAAGAAAAAGAAAAGAGAATATAATAAAGAAATGCTTAAAGAAGTGGCTTCCAATATTATTCACAAGTATAAATTAACACAGATGTAGTAATTCAGTTAATACAAATGAAAAGAATCCATGTGGTCTACTGTGCCTAGCTGATGAAAAATTTATAACAGTGTTATGTATGCTCAGTGCTGAATGAAACAATAATAATTAAAAATATTCTTAATATTACCTTTCTGGTGCCAATTTTTTCCACTCTGGCCTTTTAATGAAAAAAAAATTGTGTGAAAAATTTATAAAGCATCTCCATGTAGGATTATTTTTTTAACAATGAGTACTTAAATGCTATCTTGGCTTATACCCATTACATGAAGATAGTCAATAAATGATTAGATATCCTTGTTTATCAGGAGGACTGAGCACAATGGCCATGTTTACAGATCGCGCAAGTCTGAATAAGAGTTTTGCCAGAAGTAGCAATAGTAAAAGGTTGTTCATTTTATACTCTTCCTGCTGAGTGCTGATGGAAACATAACTAACATTTTGGCTCCATCCACTAAGGAATCCAGTGAGGTTTCCCAGGGCAATACTTAGGAGCAGAATTCCAAGACACCATGTAGCAAAATGAGTTCCCAATGGAGAAGGGTACATTAAACAGAATTAAGTGCTCGGAGAGGGGCGGCATAGAAATCCAATTAATAAATAAATGCCTTCCCTTTTTATAAATATATTTATTGAGATAAAGCAACTTTATGATTTAACTAGGCATTGAAAAGGGAAATCAGCCTGCACTGGTTGCCGATTAGTTTCCACACAAAATTCAAAGTGTTGGTAATGACCTATAAAGCCCTACATGGCATCGGACCAGAATACATACAGGACTGCCTTCTGCCCCACGAATCCCAGTGGCCAATTAGGTCCCACAGAGTTGGCCTTCTCTAGCTCCTGTCGACTAAACAATGCCGTCTGACGGGACCCAGGGGGAGAGTCTTTTCTGTGGTGGCCCCGGCCCTCTGGAATCAACTCCCCTCCAGAGATTCAAACTGCCCCCAGCCTCCTCACCTTCCGCAAGACTCTGAAGTCCTATCTATGTCGCCAGGCATGGGATAATTGATGTATCCCCTTTTTGGCTAGTAAGATTTATGTGTGGTTATGATTGGGTAGTATTAACTGTTTTTCAATGATAATGGGTTTTTAGCTACAGTTTTTAATTACTGAATTTGTACTGCATTGTTTATTGTTGTTGTGAGCTGCCCTGAGTCTTTGGAGAGGGGCGGCATACAAATCTAATAAATTATTATTATTATTATTATTATTATTATTATTATTATTATGATGTCAATACAACACAGCAAATGAGATCACTATGCTGGATTTCATATTTCAACACCAGTCGGTGCTTTGTTGGGTATTTTGATTATTATTAATATTATTTGTATTAGCAGAGTTCAGCTGGCTTAATTTGCAGCGGATTTAGCATGGCAAGAAATTAACACGTGGCTCAGAATCCCATTTGTTAGCAATGAATGATCACTTCTTCATAAAGATGAAAAGTACAATCTTTACTTACAAATCTGTTGATTCATGCAATTACACATTGCAGGCAGATAAGCTGAGTGATGAAGGAACTGTTGAACTCGTATATTATTATTATTATTATTATTATTATTATTATTATTATTATTATTAAATTAAATGAGACATTGGAGTGGGAAACATTGCTACTCAATTTGTGATACCTTGAACGAAAATCTTTCTTATTCCCCACTCCTCTGCAGGTTAGTTATGATGGAGAACTTCACAAACATCCACAGCTGGAAGCCGACTTGGCAGCAGTAAGAGAAATCTATGGGCCAAATGCAGTATCTCTCAGGTTGGTCTGTCTGTTTCTCTATTTCATCAACTATCCCAGTGATGGCTAATCTTTTCTGGCCTGAGTGCCCCTAAACCACCCAAATGTAATGCACATGTGGGACATGTAATGCACTCCCCACACATGCACATGCACCCCACCCATGCAAAAGCATGTACCCCCTGTGCACATGACCCATGCTCATGCCGCAACCCTGCTTATGCATGAGTCTCACACAAGCGCCCCATGTATGTATTCATACCCCCACACATACACCCCATCCCCTGTGCATGCCGGAGAAGATCCGATGACCTGCTTGCTGGCAAGATGTGCACATGTATGCATGGTGGAGCTGAACTCGGGGGACAGTTTGCATGCCCACAGAGTGGGCACTGCGTACCACCTGTGGACACATGCCATAGGTTTGCTATCACGGATCTATCCAATGAATTATCTACATTCCTATCAGGAGTATCCAAATTGGTTTGTTCAAATTGATTCAAAGGAATTCCCAAAATTCTTCTGGTTCAGAAATCTGAATCAATTATGTCCGAATCTCCAAATTTGGGCTAGTTTAAGTCATTAAAATATTGGCACATATGCTGTGTTGTCCCAATCAAGCACAATAAATTCAAGCATGAGTTCAGTCCTTTGGTTTACTTTATTAAATGATTTTTAATCCTTTCAATCAGTTCAGGGTTTTAAATAATGTTTGCTCTTTTTCACTCTTTTTTCTTTCGATATTAAAAATATCTATGTAAGCAAGGGAAAGTAAATTTTTTGGGATAAACAATTACATTTTAACAAAGAAGAGAAAGTATTCCATCAGAAATCTGATGAAACTAAAGAATGAAGAGAAATCTAGCTGAGATATGTAGCCATTTGCATTATATAACCAAAAAAGGAAGGAAGGGAAGGAAGGAAGGAAGGAAGGAATAAATAAATAAATAAATAAATGTAATTATAATTAAATAGGAATATAATTTTCTTTACTTCATAGCAAAAATTCTAAATAGGTGATCTAAATGCTGTTCTGAGACACACTTCAAAGCTCTGGTTTTTTTTTTAAATTTACACTAGAATTGAACCAGGCAGTCATTCAAACAGAATGTTTTCTATTTGGCCATTATAATGGAAAATAGTCAAATCAATATAGGCAGAATTGGTTGCAGGCCTGAAGAAATTCTGGGCAAAAGTCAAAACGTTTCTAAAATCCATTTAAATGTCCCACAATGCCTCAAACTGTTCATGCATGAAAGCATTATGGGAAGCAATTATAGTAACAAGATTTAGATCAGGGGTCCCCAAACTTAGCGACTTTAAGACTTGTGGACTTCAACTCCCAGAATTCTCCAGCCAGCATAGCTCTGATTTAGATACTCATTGCTGCTTAGAACATTGGTGTTTTTCTTCATTTTTTAAAAAGTGAAAGCTACACAAAAGTCCTAATTGCTGACTCTCGGCTTCTATGAGAAATCTGTTCTTCAGAGACATGGCCTTGGATTATTAACTGGAGTGATGAGATTATTTAAAAAGCAAAAGTTGAATTAGGTGATGAATGTTGTAAATTGTAATTGTTAAGGCTATCTATACTTAACATGTGGTTTTTAACTTCACTGCCAACTTAGGTGAGTCAGTTCATTGCTGTACTTCTAAATATATTAACAGCAGTTAAATGATTGTCTTAAAGCCACAATCCTAAATAGATTTAGATAGAAAGGGAAGTTCTGTTCCTGTAAATGATGCTGACCAGCATTTCATGAAACTGATAATATTTCCTGAACCTATTAGGGGCTGTAGTTCAAATATCACGAGTATTTTATTTTATCTTATTTTATTTATTTTATTTTATCCAAAACATAATGAAGGTTACAGAGGATAGACTCATAGTAAAATATATCAAAGAAAGAATAGAAGAAAAGATATAGGAATAAAATATATCAATGAAAAAATAGAAGAAAAGATATAGAAATAGAAGAAAAGATATATAAAGAAATATAGGAGAGACAATAGGGCAGGGGATGGAAGGCACGCTGGTGCACTTATGTACGCTCCTTACTGACCTCTTAGGAATATGGAGAAGTCGACCATGGATAGTCTAAGGGTAAAATGTTGGGGGTTAGGGGATGACACTATGGAGTCAGGTTCCACGCTTCGACAACTCGGTTACTAAAGTCGTATTGTTTACATTCAAGTTTGGAGCGGTTAATATTAAGTTTGAATCTGTTGTGTGCTCTTGTGTTGTTGTGGTTGAAGCTGAATTAGTCGTTGACAGAGAGGACATTGCAACAGATGATCTCATGGGCAATACTTAAATCATGTTTAAGGCATCATATTTCTAAGCTTTCTAGACCCAGGATTGTTAGTGTAGTTTCATAGGGTATTCTGTTTCGGGTAGAGGAGTGCAGGGCTCTTCTGGTGAAGTATTTTTGAACATTTTCGAGGGAGTTACTGTCTGAAATGCGGTATGGGTTCCAAGCAGATGAGCTGTATTCGAGGATGGGTCTGGCGAAAGTTTTGTAAGTTTGTTTGTAAAAGAGTTCCAAAATGTTTGTAACAGAGTTTCAAAATGATTCCCTACCCCTAGGGTTGCACATTCAGTTCTGGTTTTGCCTAATGTCTTTAGCAATACAGTACTGTCAATAGACTTATAGATTACTGACTTTCTTCCTTTAACCAAGTGTTATTTCATATGATTGCAGCAATTTGTAATTCTCTTGTATAGGCTGGCCTAGAATCTTGATAGTATTTATTTATTTATATTATATTTATATTTATTATATTATATTTATTCATAAACTGAACTGCACAGTTGTATTCCACACAAATCAACCCAAATAAATCACTGCCAGAAGAAAAAATGATCCCTGTAATTGCCAAAATTCCCTTGAATAATGTGCATGCTATTTCTTTCACTTGTTTTATGTGGCACTTAATCTTCATGGACCAGGTTTATAGTGTACCTTACAATGGACTAGTCCTCATCAGGATTCCGATATATTCTGTATAACATCATTGCTGATTATGGCCTTTGTCTTTCTCTTAATCTGAATGATTTGTAAGTTTTTGGACATAATCTTCTAAGACTATTTCATTGGCGCGCACTCCAGTTGTCCACATCCTCAATGGATCAAAAGTTACCTTAACATTCATTTGTTTCATTTGCACATTGAATTGGGAGTGTACATTCAAGTTCCTTAGACAATATGTACAGGGGAATAAAATTTTCCCCATTACATGCTCTTTGAATTAAGTGGAAATTCATTGAGTATACAGAATGTTGGAGATTAAAGTCCAAGGAGGAAATGAATAAGATAATCATTTAATTGCATATCCTGATAACTGCTATGGTTGAAAAGCTGTACATAGCTTCATAATAAGCTCCCTTTGGGTTTGCAGTTATAAAAGTAAATTTAACTTTTCATTTAAAACAAAACAAAACACCGTGCTTAATTTCTTCAGTACCTGCTTCAATGTCTTTTGAGACTCAATTTATTAAGAAGCTGGCTGTTTCTGGTTTGGAACAAATAAATGAGGAAGCATCACTTTTTTAAACTTTTTTTTAAAAAAGCTATCTCTTGTGTGCAAACAGTTGAGTGTATTTTAACTTCCTTGGTGGTAAAAAAAAAGCTCCCTTGAATACTGATTGATTTTTATTCTCAGCTTTATGGCTAGTCTCCAACTTCCATAACCTAGTCTGGCAACTGGGACATCACTGTAAATTAAACCAGGGTCACCTTCATAGGAGGCCTCGTTCCCACTTTCCATTCCAACTCATCAATCAATAACATGCAGTGCTTTTTCAAGCTGCCATGACACAGCCCTGTAACATAAAGATACTTATATTTAGACAAGAGATGGGCAAGTGACTGCTTTTTCTTGAACTTCTCAGACTCTCTGCACTACTGGGCTTCTTTCCTTATTGCAAGAAATAAATGAGAAGCTGAAATGTTGCAAAACAAAAGGCCAGTTTCTAGCAACATTGGCACAGGTAGTCCTTGATTTACAACAGTTCATTTAGTGACTGTTCAAAGTTGCAATAGCACTGTGAAAAGTGACTTCTGATTATTTTTCACACTTCGTACTATTGCAACTATCACCTTGGTCATGTGATCAAAATTCAGATGCTTGGCAACTGACTCATATTTATTATGCCGGGCTTCACATTACGAGCCCCAATTAAGTCCGAAGTGTAAATTCAAACACACAGGTTGTTGTAAAGTAAACAAAGAGTCGGTTTATATTGCATACACGCACTTTAATCAGTCAAAGTGCTCTCCCACAAACCACAAGCCTGGAATGCTGTGAAAAACAAAAGCAGAGCAGATAAAGGCAGCTGTGAAGACATCACAGCCGCCCCCCTTCAAGAGTCCTCAAGCTGTACTTAATTGTGAAATATTCAAAAAGTCCTGATAAATCCTGAAGCAGTTCAAAATCAAACAGCACTCGTCTCTCACCAAATGGATAATCTCCCATGCACGCTCTCAACGATGCTGGCAATTTATCAGCAGCCCCATTAGCCTAATTGCCCCAGCCACAGGTGTTCTCCCTTATTTTCTATAATACTTGCGCAGTTGTTCCCTTCTCGTCATAAACCTGCGCCTGCAAGCATTTATGAATCCCTCTTCCTCTGAATCTAATGCTGATTCACTAATGGGGTCATTAGCTAATGGGCTGCCTGTAACTATCTCATCATCTGATCCTGATTCACTCCCAGAATCTGCCCTTGACACAGGATCTTCACTGTTCGAAGCTGTTGGCAACAAAACGGTCTCTGATAACGTGAAGATTCTCCCAAACCAACACCCACAGTCCTCGGAGCAGGAACTGGCCCAGGGCTAGCCACAACAATTTTTATGACAGTTGCAGAGTCCCATGATCTTGTGGTTAGTTTCATGGCCTTCTAACAAGCAGAGTCAATGAGGAAACCAGATTTCTTTAACAAATGTGTTGCTAAGTTACCAATTGCAGTGATTCATTTAACAATCGTGGCAAGAAAAGTTGTAAAGTGGGCAAAGCTCTCTTAACAAACATACGTTTCACTTAGCAATATAAATTTTGGGATGAATTGTGGTCCTAAATCGTACAGTGGGCTATACGAGTTTTTATTGACAGTCAATGATTGATTTGGAAGTTATATTATTATTATTATTTATTATATTTGTATGCTGCCCCTCTCAGTAGACTCGGGGCGGCTCACAACAATAGTGAAACAATATACAACAAATCTAATATTTAAAAGTAACTAAAACCCCCTTATTTTAAAAAGCAAAACATACACACAAACATACCATGCATAAACTATATAGGCCTGGGGGAGATGTCTCAATTTCCCCATGCCTGACGGCAGAGGTGGGTTTTAAGGAGTTTACGAAAGGCAAGGAGGGTGGGGGCAATCCTAATCTCCGGGGGGAGCTGGTTCCAGAGGGTCGTGGCCGCCACAGAGAAGGCTCTTCCCCTGGGTCCCGCCAGACAACATTGTTTAGTCGATGGGACCCAGAGAAGGCCAACTCTGTGGGACCTAACTGGTCACTGGGATTCATGCAGCAGAAGGCGGTCCCGGAGATATTTAGAAAACTGAAGTAATCTGGGGTAATAAGAACAATTCTTGGGAGTATTTCAGTTCATGAGTATTTTGTAAGTGGGGAGGATATTTGGGAATAGGGGAGCTATTTTTTTGATTGGTGTGTTTTGGAAATTTCTATAACACACTAAGAAGATTCAAAAATGAATACTGTGCCAAAAACTGCCCTGCAGCTTTTGAAAAGTTAATGGAGGTGTCTGTTTTTCTCCCTTATTTTTGGGGAGCTTGAGTGAACATGAAGGAGAACATGAAGGCTTGCCAGAGGGATGATTTCAGAAAGATCATTAGATAAAAAAGATTTTATCCAGAGCCAGAGCTTTTTTTACATATAAAAGATAGTCTAATTGTCTAATAATGACAGTATCCATAGGATAATACCTTTATCCTAGAAAATGATAGATAAAATTATTGTCAGGGAAGTTAGAAAACGTAACATTTCTTTCTCTTGAAAGAATAACAAAACTTCTGGTTCCACCCAGATTCATTCTAGAAAATAAATTCTTGTTATCATTAAGCATGCATTAGAACCAAAATATTTTTTATTCTTTTTTTCTCTTAGAGTCCTCTTAAATTCTGAAGTAAAGTTTTCTTATATATGAACAGCCTGCAGTAATAGTGTTGATTCTTCAGATGAGCTTAAACAATGTTTATAATTGATGGGCTTGAAAAAATAATTGTATTTGCTTGATGTTTATTATTAACCTTTCATTACCAAACTAGATAACATCATCAGTGCAGTGGTAATGTTACCTGGTTTAGGAATGAAACGTCTGCAAGGAAACAAAGCTCACAGACCATCAGGGGGACCCTACAGTTCAACCATGAGCTACAAATATTCCCTTATATTAATAATTAATAATAATAATAATAATAATTTATTAGATTTGCATGCCGCCCCTCTCTGAAGACTCGGGGCTTTATTGCTATATTGCTTTATTATTAAACAGATATTGAATTCAGTGAAATCACATTTCCAAGTACTATTCATTGGCTATAATTAAAAAAAAAAAAAATTGGAAGAGATGCTATTATTTTAGCTCATTCATTCTTTGTGTACTTAATAGTGTTAGTTATCTGTTCATCCAGTCAAATCCTGTCTGTTTTTACTAGCATGCACTCTTCAAGGTTTTGCTGAACTATAAATAGGGGACATTCATTAATAAAGAATTATTTATTCTAATCCATTGGCAAATCAAATGTGTTTCACTGCTAGAGCATAGCTTTTCTGCTTTAAACTGCTTTTCATATAGCCAGTTAGCTTGGGAAGGATGATCAAAAGTTTCAGACTTTGATATAATGTAATGTTCTTTCCTTTCAGGGAATATGGAGCCATTGATGATGTAGATATTGATCTGCATGTTGATGTTAGTTTTCTTGATGTAAGTAATCTAATAACAAGGTTGAATAATGAAGTTTGAAAAGCAACTGTCTCTGTATTTCAACAACTGATTTGAAGTCAGTTGTTCACAGGCAGTTACCTCTTTTTAAAAAAAATCATATTTTTTCTTGCATGGGAGAGAATGTGTTTCTGTTTTCAGTGGAAATCTTTGCAGAATGGTTTCCCAAGGTACCATATTTTTCGGACTATGTTCTGTCGGGCTCTCTGGTAGACTCCTCCCAAAAATTCACTGGTACAAATTTCAGGCACACACACATTTGAAAATTCAAAACAATGTTCTTTATAATGAAAATTCACTTAAACTAACCCCTCTTTTGGTATAGCAAAGAGCACTCCTCTCCAAACAAACTGGTAATTTGTACAAGTCCCTTATCAGTTCTGTGATACTTAGCTTGCAGCTGTGAGGGAATTCACAGTCCTTCTTCTTTCACAAAGTGACACACACTTTGCTCTGGTTTAGTTTCAAAGCGGGGGGAAATCAGCACACAAAAAGTCAAAGTCAGCAAAGCAGGCACGAAACACAACGATCAGATAATCCTCCACAATGGCCAAACCCACAGGCTGCTCTTTATAGCAGCCTCACTAATTACCACAGCCCCACCCAACCACAGGTGGCCTCATTTTCTTTGATAATAATCTCTCAGTTGTTGTTGCCTATGCATCACTCTCCGCATGCGTGGCTGTATAATTAACTCTTGTTCTGGTTCCAAGGAGGAGCTAGATAATTGATCTCCTTCTGAGCTGTCTGCCACACTCTCCTCCTCCCTGTCACTCATGTCTTCTTGGTCAGAGGAGCCTTCATCATCATATTCCACCGGGGGCAAAACAGGCCTGCAGCATGTGGATGTCTCCCCCACATCCACAGTCCTTGGGGCAGGAGCTGGGCCAGAGCTAACCACAACAGACTACAAGATGCACCTTAGTTTTGGGGGAGAAAAATAAAGAAAAAAGCTGATTGGTGAGTGGATTGGACTCCCAGAATACCCCCAATCAGTTGTTTCCAGAGGTGAATTTTAGCAACAAGTTCATTGGTTTTGAAGTCTGCTCCTTGCTTTTTTTTCTGCGTCTGAAACCTCCATTTGAAAAGCTTTTTTTCTGAAGCTCCATTTCACAGTCTGAAGCTCCATCTCCATTCCAGAGGCTTTTTTGAGCCTCTGAATCCTCTGTTTAAGAGGCTGGGTGGGGCTACATTTGGAGTTTAAGTTGCACCCAGATTTTCATGCTCTTTTTTGTGGAGGGGAGAGATGCATCTTATACTCTGAAAAATACAATAAATGCCTATAAAAGCAGTATGCCCTAGATTTCTTTGGAATCACATTTGTGAGATCTGCATAAACTAAACCCTATGTGACACATCTTGAATTACAATAAGCTAATTTCATTGGATAAATAAATTTTCTAAGTTGTGTCTGAAAACGAACATATCTCTGAAAGTTCTGTACAAAAACAGGATAGTTGAGAAAAACCTACTTGGAGAATGTATGTAATAAAGAATAACAATTCTGCATTGTCCTTAGTAAGAAGATATAGTAAAGAATTCATTTTAAAAATGCTACATTAGGCAAAATTTTGTACAAAATCTCTATGCAAATGCAAACATGGACTTCAAAACAGATTGGATTTGTATTGATTCAGACATTCCTGATGGAAGTTGTATTATCTAATGTTCTGTCTGGGTTCCCCCAGACCTCAACACCAACTGGAAAAAACAGCCAGACACGCTGGTAAAAGCAAAAGTACTTTATAGCTTGAAAAATAAACACAGAGAAAAACCTGTTCTTCCCAACAGGCAGGCTAGGAGACTTTACAGCAGAGTCCTGATGTCCAGACAATACAGCAAACTTCTTGCTGGCACACCCACCACTGTAGAGCATAAGACCCCCACCTTTCCCCCCCCCCCCAAGGTTTCAGTATTCAAAGTCACAAACCAGAATTCCAAGACGCCAAAGATCACAGCCAGGTCCCAAGACTCCCAAAGATCATACTCCACAAGCCAGGAAGGGTGGGTCTGCCTTTTAGCCTTTCCAGAGAGCACCACACCCAAACCCAGCTGTTGCCTCTTTAGTGCTGAAAGTACCTAGCCAATTGCTCCCTTCTTTGTGTTGCTCTTCTCTGTCGCAGATCGATTATTGCTTGTGCATTTTCCTCTAAGGAATCCAGGCTGCTTGCTGGGGAGAGCTCCCTCTCGGGGGCCTCTTGCTGTTCCCCCTCTTCCTCAGCCTGGGATTCCTCCTCCTCGTCTGCCTGCACCTCCTGTTCCTCATCCTCCCCCTCTGAGCAGGAAAACCGACAGAAGATCAGCCGTTCCCTGAGGGGCCTCGGACGGAATCACAACACCTAAATTAGACCAATGTTCTCCTCAGCTGCTTACATCACAGATGGCCAATCTCTAGCGTTGTCTCTGACCCCATATTTGTGGCCCACTGAAGTTGATGGTAGGATCCTGTACTCTCAAAATAGCCAGGTAGAAAGTATACAAAAACTATATTAAAGCTTTCAGACAGACTAAACATAACATTTAAACAATTCTTTTCCCAGAAGAAAATGAAATCCGTAAATGTGATTGGGTGTTCTTATATTACCTCCCAAGTATTAAGTTACTACTGGTTCAGAAAAGTTGCACACTCCCAGTTATTTATAGTCACAAGCATGTGTTTTTTTCAACCCATTTTGGGGATACATAAAGAAGAACTTGGAACCCATTACATGCAAATGATGTACATACCAATGAATATCTGTAAAGATTATGTCTTTCCAAGTGTAAAAGATGGTTGATGAGTTTAGTTTCATTTCTGGAAGCTGAGAAAACCAAATCTTCCAGAACAAAGTTTATATGCTGTTACAACTAAGCAAATTTGGCATTTCTTTCCTCTTATAGAGCTAGTTCCTGTTCAAGTCCCATTTTAGTTCTACTACTGACCTTTTATATATTAGATAGCAGCTGATACAACATTTATCTTGGCCAGTCAGTTTAGAAGAGAACTTAAATGAGCACCTTTCATTGCCTGCTGTGAAATTTAAAAAAATGTCCAGTGCGAATTTGCTGCTAACAAGTTCTGTCGTGTTTTTCATTCAGGAAGAGATTGCAGTGGCCTGGGATGTAATCCGCACAGAGCCTATAATTGTGCGTTTGCACTGTTCACTCACACAATACTTAAATGGACCTGGTAAGTTACTTTTGACTTTTTAGAAACATAGAAACTTAGAAGATTGATGGCAGAAAAGAACCTCATGGTTCATCTAGTCTGCCCTTATACTATTTCCTGTATTTTATTTTAGGATGGATATATGTTTATCCCAGGCATGTTTAAATTCAAGTTACTGTGGATTTACCAACGACGTCTGTTGGAAGTTTGTTCCAAGCATCTACTACTCTTTCAGTAAAATAATATTTTCTCATGTTGCTTCTGATATTTCTCCCAGCTAACCTCAGATTGTGCTCCCTTGTTCTAGTGTTCACTTTCCTATATATTTTTCCTGTATAATATCTTCATGACGACTTCTATGTGTCTTTGATGACACATAGGTGGTACATAATTGTACTCTTTGTACTGAAATTATACTGAAAGAGTAGTAGATGCTTGGATCAAACTTCCAGCAGACGTAGTTGGTAAATCCACAATAACTGAATTTAAATATGCCTGGGATAAACATATAGCCACTCTAAGATAAAATACAGGAAATAGTATAAGGGCAGACTAGATGGACAATGAGGTATTTTTCTGCTGTCATTCTTCTATGTTTCTTTGAAAATAAATGTTGAATTGCTAAGAATTATTTAATACAGGTGAGCACTATGTAGAACTACTATGGGTAGATTGCAATACTCCAAAACCAATCAGTGTAGATAGCAATCAGAACAGATTGTTAATAAAGAAAAGTGTATTATTTTGTACTGTCTTCTAATTAAATTTCAATGGCAGCCCCTTGTCATTGGAAGACCCTTGTAGAGAAGGAAATGTGGAGCTGTCTTGTTAGAAGACACAGAAGAAACAGTGGAGTCTGCAAAGATGTGTAGCTATAGTTTATTCTCCCGAGAGCCTTAAGAATTCAAAGTTGGGCTTGAAAACAAGGCAGACTCTTTGGAGTGTCAGCAATCCTAACCAATAACTCAAAAGTAAATTCTTTTTATTAAAAAGAAAGAAAGAAAGAAAGAAAGAAAGAAAGAAAGAAAGAAAGAAAGAAAGAAAGAAAGAAAGCACACCAAAAAGAAAATACACCAGCAGATTCAGTGGGCATTCAACCATTGGCATAAAGGTATTGAATTTGCTTCATTGGAAGTCTCTGGACCAGGGTTTCTCAACTCATGTTTTCGTAGAATCCTGGGCTTCAATAATAGGTCACTAGAGATTCACTGGAAGAAGATGGTTTATTTATTTATTTTTTAAAAAGTAGAACTCAAACAAAACCCCTCTTACCTGTGGAGGCCTGCCGGAGTATGTATCAACTGAGGAGGAAAGGAGAGATGAGTAGCTGATAGCGAGAGGCTGCTTTGAAGAAAAACACCACAGGGCCTCCATGCTGGGGCTCTCCGGGACGGCCTAGGGCAGTGATGGCGAACCTTTCTGCCCTCGGTTGACAAAAGGGTGCATGCTTGCACTTTCACCCACACATGTGTGCCTACACCCATAATTTTATGCCCTCCCCATGTGCCATACACCGCTGTGCATGAGTGTACAACCCCCATGCTGCCCCTCTTCAATGCATACATGTATTACCCCCCTGGTTTCCAGAATTCCGGTGGGCTGGCTAGACCCATTTTTCGCCCTCCTCAAGCTACAGAGCAGGGGTCCTGAAACTTGGCAACTTTAAGACAGTGCAGTCAGGCGGTAGGGAAAGCAAGTAGGATGCTTGGCTGCATAGCTAGAGGTATAACAAGCAGAAAGAGGGAGATTATGATCCCGCTATATAGAATGGTGAGACCACATTTGGAATACTGTGTTCAGTTCTGGAGACCTCACTTACAAAAAGATATTGACAAAATTGAACGGGTCCAAAGACGGGCTACAAGAATGGTGGAAGGTCTTAAGCATAAAACGTATCAGGAAAGACTTCATGAACTCAATCTGTATAGTCTGGAGGACAGAAGGAAAAGGGGGGACATGATCGAAACATTTAAATATATTAAAGGGTTAAATAAGGTCCAGGAGGGAAGTGTTTTTAATAGGAAAGTGAACACAAGAACAAGGGGACACAATCTGAAGTTAGTTGGGGGAAAGATCAAAACAACATGAGAAAATATTATTTTACTGAAAGAGTAGTAGATCCTTGGAACAAACTTCCAGCAGACGTGGTAGATAAATCCACAGTAACTGAATTTAAACATGCCTGGGATAAACACATATCCATCCTAAGATAAAATACAGAAAATAGTATAAGGGCAGACTAGATGGACCATGAGGTCTTTTTCTGCCATCAGACTTCTATGTTTCTAAGACTTGTGGACTTCAACTCCCAGAATTCTCCAGCCAAGTTTGAGGACTCCTGCTCCAGAGGCTTCCCTGGAGCCTAGGGAGGGCAAAAATGACTTCCCTCACCCCCCCCCTCCCCGGAGACCCCCTGGAGGCCAGAAACTTCCCATTTCCTGAAGTCCAGTGGGCCTGATTTTCACCACCCCCAGGCTCCAGAGGCTTTCTTGGAGCCTGGTAAGGCCAAAAATGCCCTCCCAGAGCCTCCATTAAGACAAAAATCAACTGGCTGGCGCACATATATGCACTGGAGCTGAGCTAGGACAACAGCTCGCATCCCAGCAGATATGACTCTGTGCCACCTGTGGCACGCATGCCATAGGTTCACCATCACAGGCCTAGGGGCTTCATGTCCACTGTGGGCACAGAAGATACTGGATTTACCTGGCTTGGCACCAGTCGTGGCTCACAACAGCCAGGGGAAGGGTATAAGGAAGTGAGGGTAAGAAAAAAAAGTTGTTTATTTTTAATTATACATACTTTTGTAATTTCGGGCCTAAATTTGAGCCTCGAGGCCTATAAAATATACTGCTCAAAAAAATAAAGGGAACATTCAAAGAACACATCCTAGATATGAATGAATGAAATATTCTCATTGAATAATTTGTTCTGTACAAAGTTGAATGTGCACAACAGCATGTGAAATTGATGGTCAATCAATGTTGCTTCCTACTTGGACAGTTTGATTTCACCGAAGTTTGATTTACTTGGGAGTTATATTGTGTTGTTTAAGTGTTCCCTTTATTTTGTTGAGCAGGGTATTTCCTCTTGGCTCAAAAGTCAGAAAAGCTTGTCTCGCTCCTTCCTTTTAAATAATGCTTTCCAATATGAGGAACCAGTTCTATTCTGTGCCCGTGAAATGAGCTGGATCTCAGCCAGACAGCATAGAAAGGTAGGCGAGTCTGTTTATATAGGACGTGATAGCAATAACTCCAGCTGGTGCTTTCTCCACAGGCTTCTCCTGGTTGTTTTTGTTTTCTGGTATCTGCTGTTTCTTCCACCTTCTTCTCCAGCCCACACACACATGCCCTTTTTACATAGCAGCCTTGACACTTAGCTATCCATGAGTCTGCAGAGACTTACAGTCAGGAGTCGTGGCTTACTTAGAAGGAAGCTGGTGTTTTCCCTTCACCACATTGTCTTCCTATAAAATAACAGGACAAACAATTTCTAACTTCTGACCCTCCAGAAGGCCTTTCCTATATTAATTTGGCTTCTTGGGAATGGTTGAGTCATCATCATCATCATCATCATCATTATTATTATTATTATTATTATCATCATCATCATCATCATCATCATCATCATCATCATCATCATCATTATGTCAATACAACACAGCAAACGAGATCACTATGCTGGATTTCGCATTTCTTCACCAGTCGGGAACTTCCCAAGCACCTAGGACTACGTGATGTTTGTTTCTGAACTTCCGGTTGGTCCATTTTTTGCCATCCCCGGGGTTTAGGAAAGCCTCCTGAAGCCTGGGGAGAGAGAAGATTGATTAAGATCTGGACCACATGAAGTATGGAAAATGCTTGAAGCCATCGACTGATGGTTTTAGGTGTCCTTGAGATGTTGTTCAGAACTTGGACAACATGAGTAGCAACCTGAATTAGCAGCAGGGCATGTTTAGAAGAAAACGTTCCATGAACTAGCAAAGGGCTTGTCAACAGATTTGCAGCAGCCAAAGGACAGGAGAGCTTTGCAAAAATGGACAGGGTGGCCTTCTTCCAGATAGTGTCAGGCCTTGGAATATCGTTGAACATAAGAACATAAGAAGAGCGATGCTGAATCAGGCCAAAGCCCATCGAGTCCAGCATTCTGTGTCACACAGTGGCCCACCAATTGTCCATGAGGATCTTGAGCAGAAAGAGAAGGCAAGACTCTCTCTTTCCCCTGACCCCCAACAAATGGTACTCAAGGAAATCCTGCCTGCCTCAACCAACACAGAGGCGGCACATGGACATCCGTTTCAATAACCACCGATACACTTGGCACCCATGAATCTGTCTAATCCTGCCTTGAAGCTATCAAGGCTGACAGCTGTCACGACCTCTTCTGGAAGTGAATTCCATAAACCAACAACCCTCTGGGTAAAGAAATATTTCCCTTGATTTGTCCTCACTTTCTTACCTATGAGCTTTAGGGAGTGTCCCCTTGTCCTAGTATTGTGTGATAGAGAAAATATTTTTTTCTCTATCCACCTTTTCTATCCCATGCATGATTTTATACACTTCGATCAAGTCAGCAGCAGGTTATGCCCAAGAGATTTTGGTTTCCCAGTTTGTCTGAGCCCTGCTTCTAGCACAATTATGGTAAATATATCTGCCAGCACACGTGCTATTTTGGAAACTAAAGATTTTGAAATAGATTTAATCTCTAGAAATTGGGAGCTGCGCAGACTGCTATATGGTAACATTAGTATACAAGACTAAGGAGTTTTGTTTGATGCTTGCTTCCATAGATACAGTTCCGGCTCCAAATATAAATTGTCTTCTTTGTTTGACTTTTAGCCTTCTTACTGTAAGAGAGAAATGTAAACTACTCAGAGTCCTTTTGGATTGGAGTGGCATGTAAATAAATTAAGTACCGGTAACTAAATAAATACTATACGTTCTGTGAATGTTCACACAAAGGTGGTTGCCTGTTTCCAAGACATTTTTCATTTTTTCAGTCTAATCAACTGCCCGATATTTTCTGGTAGTCTTCCTCCTAAGTAAGATCTTTACAGACCTTCGTTGCTCTTGGAAGTTAATAAAGATTGACCCTGGTTAGTGGATGACAATTTTAGAGCAGTGGATTTAGATTTGGAAACTAAAACATAAACAAGCCCTCCCTGAAGATAGCAAACGGATCCTGCCAAGAGAACTACATGAATACAGTAATTAGAAGTCAACTTGTCTCAAGGACGTCTATTAGTCTATTGCCATGAGTCAGTTTGGAAATTGGTTATATAAATTTGACTAATCATTTTCATTTTTACTAAATAATTCACTTATGGTTATATATTAAATTATTGCAAGTTAATTTATAACATTAGATCATTTGAGGCTGCAAGTAATTTGTCCAATTAGTACAGTATGATTACTTGAGGCAGAAATTAGAGTTAATCACTAGATATTCAAGCAAAAATGACGGTGTTTTTTGATGCTGCTCTTAAACAACAACAATAAAACTTCAAAAATGCTGCATATAACCAACCAGTATTTTCTTTTCTTATATGATTATTGCAGTTGCTGTTATGGTAGTTTGGATTGTAGCCAAGCAATTAAGAATGCAAATAATGCTTGTATACAAATATATTTATAAATATTAATACTGCAAGGAAGAAAAAAAGAATAGAGAAAATTATAGTTCTCTATTAATAGCAACATATGGCATTAGAGATTCAGTAAACTAGGTCCAATTAAGCAACACTTTAAATATTTGCTGAGATAAAAGTCATTATAAGCCTTTTATAGCGGACTGTTTTTCACTCAGTTTTACATTTTGACAGGCTATTATTTTAATTGCAGTAAACCAAAATTTCAGTATCATAATTGGTTCTGTGACTTGATAAAATGCTTCCTTCCTGCTTTTAACAATTTTAATTTTTTTAAAAATTTCCTAAACCAGCTGTTACAATTTGTAGTATCTAATTATACTAATGCAAGTACTTTTGAAATGTAACCCTGCAGGTTGGTTTTGTTTACATCAAGTGCTGCTTCAATCCTGAGCTTCTCTAGAAGTATGTAGCAATGATTTCCAAACAAAACCGCTTTATATTACTGAAATGAGCTGTGTTCTTGTGGTAAATCTAACCTGTCTCTTGTTTGCATAATTTGGAGACTTTTTTCAAGGGACAAGAAGCTCATTGTTATCACCATGGTCATGCACATACTTATATAACATATATGTATATGCCATCATTATATAACATAATTCATTGCACAAATATAGAAATTTGAAAATCATATTTATTTATTCATTCATTCATTCATTCATTCATTTATTTATTAATTACATTTGTATGCCGCCCCTCCCTGAATACTTGGGGCAGCTCACAACAATAAAAACAATATTATAACAAAACAAATCTAATATTAAAAGAAACATATAAAACCCTATCATATATTTAAAAACCAAACAGCACATTCATACCAAACATGAAACAAAACATGAAGAAGCCTGGGGTAAAGGTATCTCAACTCCCCCATGCCTGGCGGTATAAGTGAGTCTTGAGTAATTTACGAAAGACAAGGAGGGTGGGGGCAGTTCTAATCTCCGGGGGAAGTTGATTCCAGAGGTCTGGGGCCACCACAGAGAAGGCTCTTCCCCCGGGGCCCGCCAAATGACATTGTTTAGTCGACGGGACCCAGAGAAGGCCAACTCTGTGGGACCTTATCGGCCACTGGGATTCGTGCGGTAGTAGGCGGTTCCGGAGGTACTCTGGTCCAATGCCATGTAGGGCTTTAAAGGTCATAACCAACACTTTGAATTGTGACTGGAAACTGATCGGCAGCCAGTGCATACCACGGAGTGTTGAAGAAACGTGGGTGAATCTGGGAAGCCCCACAATGGCTCTCACGGCTGCGTTCTGCACGATCTGAAGTTTCCGAACACTTTTCAAAGGTAGCCCCATGTAGAGAGCGTTGCAGTAATCAAACCTCGAGGTGATGAGGGCATGAGCGAATGTGAGCAATGACTCCCTGTACAAATAGGGCCGTAACTGGTGCACCAGGCGAACCTGGGCATGCCTAAAAATACAATACTAGCGTTAAAAGTAATCACAATACCAGCTCATTTAATCTTTTTCCTTTTAGAAACTTTATTACTTTCCTAAAACTTTATACTTTCCTAAATCTCTTTTCAGCCCAGATTTCTAATTCTCTCTAGTAATATTAATAGTTCATCACCACCAAAAGGAGACTCTTCTTTTTCTTAAAAACAAACCAGGTGTTTTTCTCTTTAATACGTTTTTCCAATTTTAATAATACTTGCACACAGCATAAATGGGGAATGAAATACTCATAAAAGGATAGCAAAAAGTTTCTGCTTCAGATGGCCTGTTTTATAAATTATGCATTGCCTCTATGCATTGTTATCGCTCTTTCTCTATTCTCTGCTCTCTTTGCTTTCATTTCTCCAGCAGCTACATTAGGTTTTCAGGCAATGTCCCTGCAAGTCAAACTCATTTATTGCCAAGTAAGGCTTGAATAAAATTTTACAAGGTCCAATGTCAGATATATCCGATAGGCACAAAAAGTACAAACCTGCCAACTACTAAAAATGGCAGTCACCACCGCGTTCCTGTTTCATTTAACTCCTTACTCTGCGGAAGAATATAAAACTCATCCAGTGTTTGAAATCTTCATAATTTACATAACTTGCAGATGTTTTTATTCATCCCATAACTGCGGATTTTGAATTATATCTGGTAGTAAAGTCGAACTTCACCATGGTAAGAAATACAGATCATCCCACCGGAACCAAAAGTTTAGTCTTTTGAGGTTATGCTGGAACTCATCCTCGGGGAACTTCTGTCAGCAGAATTTGTGACAAATTCTGGTGAGAAAGAAGTTGCCTGAGGATTGGCTCCAACATGACTCTAGTTAAGCAACTCCATTCCAAATTCACCCTAGGACAAGGACAGAAGCACCAGCCTGAAGATGACGAGTGGGACCTCGTCGAAACGTCGCCAGAAATTTCTGAATCCTACACGGGAAGAATCCCAAATATGCCAAGACCGTCATATATTTATTGTCAAATTGAGAACTATAAACTTTGAGTGTTCTGGGTATCTTTGAATGAGAATTGGAACACCTCATGTGTCTTAAAACCCTTGTTGCCCAACTAAAGCATCATGTACAATTAATGATGACCTTTAAACAATATGTTTGCCCCTGTTTTTTCAACAATATTTTTTATTCTACAGTGCCCACCATTGATGTATTTCAGATCTCTACTAAAGAAAGATTTGGACTGGGGCATCAGCTGAAGAAGTAAGTTTTCCCAAATAGAGATAGGAATGTGTTATGCATAAGTATTTGTTTTTAGATGCAAGGTATTGTTGTTGTTGTTGTTGTTATTATTAATATTATTATTATTAATATTAATTCGACTTCTGTGCCACCCAATCTCGAAGGACTCAGGGCGGCTTATAACAATATAAAAATACAATTTACAAGGTATTGTTTCTGGCTACAGTATATTCTAGCAAATTCACTTTGAATTATTAACAACTCAAGCAATATTTCTGACAACCCTTAATAATTCATTAAGATTTACCATTTCATTTTTGCAATTTAAATAACAATAGTTATTTTTGACTATTATAATGCCTTCCATGACTATAACAAATTGAAATAATTTATCTTTTGGTTTTCTCAGAATTCATAAATGGATATTTAAGGTCAATCTTATATAAATCTGTTGGACATTAACAAACCCAAAAGCTAAATAAGAAGCTGAGATTTTTAGACCACTTTGAGATAAATATATGAATTTTATGCTTTAAATAGAAAATAAAATCTGATGAATCCTGCCTTATTTATAGACCTAAAATCAGGGACCCTGTTTATTTTTGGAGTGGATGTTTTGGATATTTTAACTTAGAGGATTTGAATGGAAAGCTATAGATATGTATAAGTATACTTATATTCTACAGAATAGATTAGAAAATGAAAAATCCATTCCTTATCATTTTCAAGAACGCTATCCATAGATTGTATTCAGCAGCATGGAAGATAAATTATGGATGATTGAATGGACTACAATGCATGTTGCATCTTTCTTTATGTATTCTTTTTTTTCAACTGCTGAAATAGTTGCAGATACTTTTGATCATACAGTACATGTGTTAAAAGAGCTTCTGATATACTAGACTTTTATACTAGCTTTTAATATAAAAGCTAAAGGTAGCTGTTGCTAAGAGCATAAGAGTGAGAGCATTTCAATGCAATCAACCAAATCCAGTTTGAAACAGAACATAGATTTTTGGGACTCCCGTTCAGACTTAAATTTCCATTCCAGGTAAGGTACGCATGATTGATTGATTGATTGATTGATTGATTGATTGATTGATTGATTGATTGATTGATTTGTCCTGCCCGATTCCCAGAACAGTTGTTTGTTTCATATTTTGCAGAATTATGCAAACATTTGTTACCCAGCAATGGAAAAATGGCAAAGAAAAATCAAACAGTATGCACAACAAAAAACTGTCAGAAAAGAAAGTCAAATCTCCCCTGCACATCTTTTCTACATTGCGCAGGTATGAAGAAGCGATAAAACATGTACCTTGTTGCTTGGTCAAAAAAGAGAGAGACTGTTTTGCTATACATTTTAGTGAAATCTTATCACATTAGTTTCAGCGCAGGCATGATGATTTACTTTATTTTTTTCCTCAACTAACTCGGGATTTTAAAAAAAAACTTTTAAAAAGTTTTTAAATTGCTGGCAATTAATTTTTATTTCTTTATTTTGCTCCCAAAGCCTCCCAGCTGAAGAAAAGGAATATAGTCCACTTAGTCTGTTGATTTTTTCTTTTAAAAAAGAAAGATAACAGGAGCAATTGGTAGTTGTGTTCATTTCTGAACAGTTTTGATAATGGCCAAAAGGTCTCTTCTTTATATATGATAAAAGCACTGTCAGTCACATTGCAAAATAGAGGCTCATTCCTTGATGAACCCTGAAATTGTTATAGGAGAATGTGGCAGTTTATGTCACATCAAACCTGGGAAACGTCTCCAGAATGAATGAAGAAGGCTAGTATATTTGGGGTGGATGGGAAGTAAGGAATACCTCCATCTCCTCTTCTCTGATTTGGTGAATATTTCTCTGAATTTTGTTTCAGTATTAAATATTAAACATTAAATATGTTTAATGTTTAATATTTTTAATATTAAACATGTTTAATATTTAACACTTCTGCATCCCGAATTGAAGTGGTCATTTCATTTTATCTAATTTCAAGGGATCACAGCTGAAATCTCATTGTACTTGGTATCTTGCACTTTCTAGTGGCAAATCAATCATATCCAAAGACTTGAACTGATGCCACACAGGGTAATCATTTGTATATTCCTATTTACTCTATAAGGAGATTGCAGAATTTTTTTTTAAAAAAAATCTACCAGCCATCTTCCACCCACAAGACACATAATCTACGACTAAAGAAAAGGATTTACGTGCAATTTTTGTAGCTGATTTCATTTAGATTCTAAATCTTTGGTTTTAAAAGTATACACGTACAGGAATTGGACTTGATGACCTGCAGAGCCCCTTTCAACTCAACTCAAATAGATAGATAGATAGATAGATAGATAGATAGATAGATAGGTAGGTAGGTAGGTAGGTAGGTAGGTAGGTAGGTCGGTCGGTCGGTCGGTCGGTCGGAAGGTCGGTAGGTCGGTAGGTCGGTAGGTCGGTAGGTAGGTAGGTCGGTCGGTCGGTAGGTCGGTCGGTAGGTAGGTAGGTAGGTAGAAGATAGATAGATAGATAGATAGATAGATAGATAGATAGATAGATAGATAGATAGATGATGGATAGACAGATAGATGAAGGATAGATAGATGATAGATAGATAGATAGACAGACAGACAGACAGACAGACAGACAGACAGACAGACAGACAGACAGAATATGATAGATAGATAGATGATAGATAGATAGATAGATAGATAGATAGATAGATAGATAGATAGATAGATAGATAGATAGATAGATGATAGGTAGGTAGGTAGAAGATAGATAGATAAATAGATAGATAGATGATAGATAGATAGATAGATAGATAGATAGATAGATAGATAGATAGATAGATAGATGATAGATAGATAGATGATAGATAGATAGATGATAGGTAGATAGATGATAGGTAGGTAGGTAGAAGATAGATAGATAGATAGATAGATAGATGATAGATAGATAGATAGATGATAGATAGATAGATAGATAGATAGATAGATAGATAGATAGATAGATAGATAGATAAAATTTCCCTATGCTTTAGAAATTCTAGGCCCATTAAAATAGCCTTTACTGTCCACTATATTCACAGGTCTCAAAAGATAGGCAACTTTGTGTGTCCAAAATAGCTCATAGTTCCCTTTATTTTAAAAGGGTGTTTGCCAATGTGTGTGTCTCCCAAAATAATTCACGCTATCTAGAGATGTGACACATCAACTAAGGAGAAATATATGAGAAATATATTTGTCACAGGTTTTCCCCCCCTTTTTGTAGAATAAGTCCTGCAGATCCACATCATGTAATTTTCTTCCCTCTACCTTGCAGAGATCTATTGGTAGCACAATAAATATAGTAGACACCTCAAAAAAATAAAGTTGTAATTTTTCAGTTAAGATCTCACTGCTAGGGAGGTTGCTGATGTGCTTAGTGTCCTGATGGAGAAAATCCGCAAAACCATGAAATAAGTATTAAGCTGTGTTCATATTTGAACACAGATATTTGCATAACCGGTGAAGCACCTTGTCTACTCTTTTGTTTGTTCTATTTAACAAACTTTGGTTTTGAACAGCTGTGTAATTTAATTGTTTAATGAATTGAATACCATCCAACTGAAAAGCTGTTTTCAATTAATCAGGCAACCCATTCTTTTTTTAAAAAAATATTTTTTTTTAAAAAAAAGATAATCAGTACTGAAGAGAGAAAGGGTTCTTCTAGAACTGCGACGGCAAACCTATGGCACATGTGCCAGAGGTGGCACCCAGAGCCCTTTCTGTGCCCATGTGCACCATTGCCAGCTGCTTTTCTGGGTTCCAGTGCAGGCATAGACCTATCGGATGTCAGCTGTCGGATGTGCATAAGTGCAACAGAACCTGGAAGAGCAGTTGCCCACTGCACACATGCGCATCAACCATCTGTTCTCTTCCAGGTTCTGGCGCTCTGGGCCATGCGTTCCAGTTTTGGCACTTGGTGCCAAAAAGGTTGGCCATCACTCTTCTAGAAATCGCATCAATTCTCTCTATTTTACAGAGGGGTTTTTTAAAATATATTTTTTATTGATTTTATAGTATAGAACATACACACAACATATAACAATGTGCTCAGTGATTAGCGCCTGCCACCAGACAACATTCATACCCCTCCATCAAAATGGGGGCATATTTTGTATACAGTGATCCCCCGCTCGTTGCGAGGGTTCCGTTCCAGGAGCCCCCGCAACGAGCGGGTTTTCGCGAAGTAGCGATGCGGAAGTAAAAACACCGTCTGCGCATGTGCAGACGGTGTTTTTACTCCCACAGCGCTAGCGAGGAGCCGAAGATTGGGGGCGGGGCGGCTGTTTGCCGCCGGCATGGAGGGCTTCCTAGCAGCCCCCCAAACCTGGGTTGGGGGTCCGGGGGGCGCTGTCTCTCGGCGCTTTCGAGCCGAGTCCGGGAGCGAACTCGCTCACGGACTCGGCTCGAAAGCGCCGAGAGAGAGCGTGGACAGGCCCGTTCCTTGGCGCTGTCTCTCGCCGCCTTCGAGCCGAGTCCGGGAGCGAACTCGCTCACGGACTCGGCTCGAAAGCGCCGAGAGAGAGCGTGGACAGGCCCGTTCCTTGGCGCTGTCTCTCGCCGCCTTCGAGCCGAGTCCGGGAGCGAACTCGCTCATGGACTCGGCTCGAAAGCGCCGAGAGAGAGCGTGGACATCGCCCGTATCTAGAAGAAGTTGCCACCCGAGCGCTCTTGCCCGGCGGGAGGCGAAGCATATGGGTGGGGGGGGGCTGTCAGGACACCCTCCCACCCCAGCACTTTGCATCCCGCCGGCAAAGAGCAATAAGGCAGCAGCTTCTGCCGGACACGGGCAATGGGCGGGACAGAGAAGCGGGAAGAATCAGGAGGTTCCTTTGGCGGCTGAAGCCTCCGCTACCCGTGCTCTGAGGAACAGGACAAGCTGATTGAAGAAGCGAACAAGGGGGGTAAGATTTCCCCCGAGTCCTAACGCTCGTCTTTTCTCCCTCTCCCACTCACTCATACGGAGGGGAGGCGAGCGAAGGGCAATAAACAAGAGGAAGCGCCGCGCATCACTCGCCACTCGCTGTCTGCTTCACTATGGACAAAAGCCCCATCCTGCCTTCCTTTTTGGGGGGGTTTGTTTTGGCACTAGGCGACTGGAGGGCGGGGAAATGCGAGTCATTAATAAGACGTTTCTCTACCGGACACCCAGCCCGCCTTGGAAAAGGGAATTGGAAGGTTTTCTCAAAAGCAAAAAGCGATTGAAAGACCGTTTTGTTTTCTGCTCCGCGCCCGCGCCTGTGCGCGCGCGGCGCTGTAGGTATTCCGATGGGTAATTCGCTGCTCTCCGCTCCAGCAGGGAGCCCAGGAAGAGAGAAAGGCAAAAACTGGCGAACCGTTTCTCGTGTGATAACGGCGCTGCTGGCTACGTGTGATCGGGAGGCAGGGCAGGAGAGAATTCAGAGAGAGGGTGGGAGGGAGGGAGACAGAACAATTTGCACTTTTTCCTCAACTGGATTAGGATTGCAGCAGTTAAACTGCGCAACGGAGAGCAACGAACCCTCCTGCTAGGAGCATGAAAGCCTCCGAAATGCTAACAGACATTTCCAGGCGAAAATAGTAATTTGCGTCATTATTCACTTAACTTCGGATCGAGCTGGCTGCTTAAATACCTACGCTCGGCAGGCACGCTCGGAGATTGAGACGCGGCGCGCTCCCGGGTTTGAAAGAGTGGGGACAGCAAAGGTGCGCCGGGGAAGGCAAGTTTATAAAGCGGCCGGGTGGCCCCGAACGGCTCAGCAAGCTGGACAGACCTGTTTTATTGGTGACAGCCGCACGTGACTGAAAGGAGGAATTGGAAGTTTATTACTGGTGGCACAACACATCCGCCGCCATCCACTTGTCCGGCGCTCGCTGCATCTCGCTTGCTGGGAATATCTAGAAGAAGTTGCCACCCGAGCGCTCTTGCCCGGCTGGAGGCGAAGCATATGGGTGGGGGGGCTGTCAGGACACCCTCCCACCCCAGCACTTTGCATCCCGCCGGCAAAGAGCAATAAGGCAGCAGCTTCTGCCGGACACGGGCAATGGGCGGGACAGAGAAGCGGGAAGAATCAGGAGGTTCCTTTGGCGGCTGGAGGCTGCCTGGCACCCGCTGCAGCCAAAACAACAAAGCCAGGCAGCCCCCAGCTGCCAAAGGAGCCTCCTGATTCTCCCCGCTTCTCTGTCCCGCCCATTGCCCATGTCCGGCAGAAGCTGCCTCCCGTGCCGATGTTCCCCGCCAAGCCCAGTTCGGCTTCCCTGGCTGCTTGGCCGGAGGGGGGGGGCTGGGGAGGGCTTCTCGCCCTCCCGACAGCAAGAGGGGGGAGCGAACGGCGTGGGCAGGCGAAGGGCGGGCGAGCGGCAGCGAGGAGTTTGCGTGGGCGGTGGGGAAACTCCTCGCTGACGCCAGCAAGAGGGGGAAGACCCAGGGAAGCCGCTGCCATCTACGCATGCGTGCCCGGCACGCATGCGTAGATGGTATTTTTGACTTCCGGGTTGAAAAATAGCGAAGTACCCTGTTCGCAATGGTTGGGGACGCAATAAACGGGGGATCACTGTATACCATTTTAACTCAAGAGCAATACACTGTATCTATTTACATATTAGAAAGAAATTCTAATTTATTCTTTATAGCTTGGTCTTGAATACTACTGACCATATAATCTCTTACCTTGTCCCATCTCCCCATCAGTTCCCGCAGATCAGTTTCATTGGCCGAATTCATCCTCTTATCCATAATCTCAACTTGAAAATATCATCCACCATATACCCATACCCCTATTTTACAGAGTTGAGAAATTTCTTTTCTGAGATGCTGCCGCCTACAAAGTAAATATTTGAAAACATGTTTTTGGAATTACTATATTATTTATATGCCAATTTATAAACATTTTTCCACTGATTAATTGAAAGTCAATGGTAGTGTCAGTACTGGCAAAAATATCATTAGCTTCTTCTATATTGGCTAGAAAAGCAACCACTGCAGTGAATCAGTATTTGAGAGATCAAATCTTGACAGTATGTGTCAGTCTCCCAAATGCAGTACATACCGGTAACCCCAAAAAGTAGATTTTCATAATCTCAATAGCCAGGTCAATGACAAGAGAAATATTAGATTATCAAATTCATATTTTAGCTCTCATTAGTTAGTGAGTAAGATAAGGCAGGACTTCCTTGATGCCTTTGATCCTCTTTCTAATTATCTCTTGATTTGGAGAAGGTTATTTCTCAAGCAGAAAATATAAAAAATAAAGTTAATCTTTTCTCGTTGTCCCAGATTTCAAAAACATCTACTCTCAGGCTCAGAATTCCATTACAGATCCATCACAAGCTAGATTTTTCAGTTGACCCCTTCCAACAAATTTAGAATAAAAATTTGTAAAATAGGTAAATCTATTTTCCAAAACACCAGAAGGTAAGGCAAGAAATAATGGATGGAAACCAATGAAGGTGATAACTGGGAACTAACACAGAACAATTAACCAGCAAAATGGCTTGCCTTCAGAAGTTGTGGGTGCATCATAACTGGAGGCTTGTAAGTCACTTCTCTACAATGATATAGGGTCTCCTGCTTGAGTAAGGGGTTGAACTAGAAGTTCTCCAAGATCCCTTCCAACTCTGCTTTCTATTATTCTGATAACATTTTATTTTTATTTTTGGGGGGGACGGACTGAGACTGGGCCGTCTGGCTGTTTTACATTGTCTTATGAATCAATTGACCAGATGGAATTTGTATGTATGGCTGCATATGTTTTAGGTGAAATTCCATTCTTGCATGATAGTTAATTGATCCATTAAATCCTTTTTAGTCTTCTCACAAGGCACTAATCCTACCACTAAGTTTATGTAAGATATACTGTGCAGCCAATGTCTCAATATCAATTTTAGAAAACAGGCATTGGGCAAAATAATCAATATAACTTTCAAAGGACATGAACAGATAGAACTTTTTTCCATTATGTTTTACCATCATTGAGTTAATAAAGAAGAGATGAGTTATTGGTTTGGGAAGACTACATCATTTCTATTATTTAATAAATTACTTTAAGTAATAAACTGCAGTTAGAGGCTTGGCGAGTACTCACTATCAAATATTTGATAGCAGTTTGGTGTAGTACTAAACTAGAAACTGGGAGTTCTAATCCTGCTTTTGATTTGAAGTTAACTGAGTGACTTTGGACCAGTCATTCTCTTGTCAGCACAAGGAATAAGCTAATAGTAACTACTTCCAAAAGTCTTGTCAAGAAAACTAATGCCCAACGGGTTGAGGGCCACTGATTTAATTGGTGATACTGGTTATATCGAAAACCTATAATTTGAAGCTGGGGAAAATACATGTTTGTGTTGATGTTTCTTGCAGTGATCAAAAGCCGACATGTTCTCGAATTAATTCTTCTCTCCGGTTGTCTTTAAGGTCGCCGAGTTATCCTCCACCAGGTTGTGGGAAAAACAAATCAAAGCTGAAACCTGAACAAGATGGTATCTCAAAAACCCACAAGTTATTGAGGAGGACTTGTTCTAGCACAGTTAAATCTGAGGACTCCTGTGTGGCAAAATCTCACAGAACCTTTGGCCGCTCGCTGTCCAGCGATCCAAGGGCTGAACATACAATGACCATTAAGTCACACAAACTGTTGAACCACTCTTGCTCTGCAACCATCAAGCAGGATGAAGGCATCACGTTAAAGACCCACAAACTGCTCAATAGACCATGCTCTGGGGATATGCGATGTGAGCACAACAGTACTTTGAAGCCCCACAAACTTTTAAGCAGGTCTTATTCCAGTAATCTTAGGATGGATGAATTAGATGGGTTGAAGAACCACAAGTTACTCAGCAAGAGTTATTCCAGTGCCCCAAAATCATCTAAAATGGAACTTTTCAAAGAACCCACAATAACAGAGGGCAGGAGACTCTCTCTTACCTCAGGGCTTATTGGTATCTTAACACCATCCACATCTTCGCCATCACCATCCGCTGTGCGTAAACGGTTTTATTTTGTGAGCTTTTTCTTTTCTTTCCTTCCCATATGGTAGTTTTAGAATATGGTTAATGGTTAAATGCACAAGCATCTTAGGAGGTCGGAGTGCCTGTGCTCTTAAATTTGGTGTGGGGACCGATTCCACTAACGCTCAGGGAACTTCGCTACGTTTATAAAATTTCCTTCTACATATCCACAGATTGGGTAAACATTGCAAGCCTTAAGCATCACTGTAGAATTCAGTATCCAATCCCCTTTGACGAAGAGTGGACTGAGATTTTATGGGAGAGGATGGTTTATGAGTTTTCTGTACATTTTAAAACTTCGTTTTAATTTCATTGAAAATTATTTGATTATTACTTTCGGGTCTTGTTCAAGTAATCTTAGGATGGATGAATTAGATGGGTTGAAGAAGCACAAGTTACTCAGCAAGAGTTATTCCAGTGCCCCCAAATCATCTAAAATGGATAACTTGAGTTAAATTACCAGTCCTTGATCTGTACCAGGGTGTCAAGCTCAATTTCATTGATGGCCGCATCAGAGTTGTGTTTTACATTGCCCGCTTAAAGCTGCCCGCCAGGATCCTCAAAAGCCGGCCCGGCAGAACCTGCCTCCTGAGCCCTATTGCCCGGCGGGAGGTGAAGCGCTGGAGAGGAGTGTCAGGCTCCATCAAGCAGGCGATGGCCGGGAGCCACCCAAAATCCCTGCCCCTAGTTCTCTCTCATTTCGGTGGCTCCCGGCCATCACCTGCTTGATGGAGCCTGACAGCTCTCCCCCAGCGCTTCAGGATCCCAGCCGGCAGCTTCAAGTGGGTGGGAGGGGCAGATGGGGAGGGCTCTGAGTCAGAGCCCTCCCCGCCTCCCCCTCCCGCCCACCACCCACTTGAAGCTGCCAACCGGGATCCTGAATAGACGGCCGGCAGAACCTGCCTCCCCACCCCTCTGGCCCAGCGTGAGGCGAAGCGCTGGAGGGGGAGGTGAGGCTCTGCGTCGAGTCGCCTCTCCTGTCCCCCCAAGCCGAGTCGGCGGCTTGAGCCTCAGAGCCCTCCCTGCCTCCCCCTCCCGCCCACTGCGGTGTTTGAGTGAACACCGAACCTGAACACGGACTTCTGGAAAAGTCTGGGTTTGGGTTCGGTATGCCAAACCCCACAAAGTTGAGCATGGGCACGAACTATGCAAGTTCAGTTCGCCCAATACTAATTATAACCAATCTCCTTTCAGTCAATACATTGTATCCTACACAATGTACTCTGGAAAGTAGCTCTATAATGCCACAAGATATAATGGGATTTTTTTAGTATTAAAAATAGAATGTCCCACATTCTTTTCCTACAGTAAAAGCAGAAGTGATAATTGAATAATCTGTATCATGTCTTACACTAAGCAATCCAATTTCAAATTCTCATGATCTGACCTATTACTTTTTGTGGCAATTAGTGTGTACAGGATATGTGAATGGAAACATATATAAATGTAGGTGATATTAGCATACATACATCAATATAATCTCTACCTGTAACAATTGAGAAAAAGATTTTATGGTTTCTAGCATTCCCCAGCAGAATAATCTTGGTCATACTGACTGGGAACTTTAAGACTTATAGTCCCAATGCTTCTGGAGCAATGTTTCTCAACCACAGCAATATTAAGATGTCTGGACTTCAACCCCCAGGATTCTGGGAGTTGAATTTAATTTGATTTGATTTGATTTGATTTATATGCTGCCCAATCCCAATGGGACTTAAAGTTGCTAAAGTTGAGAAAAAACTGTTCTGGAGGGCACTCATCTAAGAGACAGCAATTTAGCCTTGGAAGGAACTTCAGTGGTGTGTATTCAATTATGATGGAAGGATCATAATTGGAAATGGTGTAGAGATTCTGCTTGGGGGGGGGGGGTTGTTGAAGTAGATGACCTACAAGGTCTCTTCCAACTCTGTTACTCTGTAAACTCAAATTATTTCTCTAGAAATACATCATTGCTGGATGATCCATATTAGAATCACTACTAATTTACTACTAATACGTTGATATACTGTGAATAATTGTCTCAGTATCCCTATAGAATCTTGCAGCTTCTAACCAACGGTGGCCCAAGAATATATGTGTATTACTTTTTCATAAAATCAGAATAACAATTGTAAGGGCAAGTTCAAGGTAGTTCATTAGTTTGAACAGCTGAAATAACAGAATACCACAAGAACCTTAAAAGTATTCTACTTCCTAACAGGAGTATTTTTATCCTTCTAATGCTCTCCACAATTCTTTTGTGGTTCCTCTGTCCACTCCCAATTTTATAGACCATGTTCAGATGATTGGGATACACCTCATATTGGACCTCATATTTAGATGTTGTCATCAGTTCTGCATTTGGTTTTAATTTAATTTATTAAGTTTCTCTGAACCTCTTGATATCTTTGTCTTGTTTCTCGGTTTGGCTACATTTCTGTTACTGTAGGGAGCAGTAATGCATATTGATAATATTTTCTTAAAAGTTTCTATATTAGATATTTATATTTATAAATCCAAGTGATTGGTTTTCTTACAGGAGATGATGTTTTTCATCAAAACATTTTCAGATAAACAGTTAAAGGAAACACAGAAAAATATATAGCCTCCTTTCTCTTCCTCCTTTTTTTTTTGGTCTGAATCCTCTATTGCTCACAGCTCATACTGAGTTATGCTACTCTGGAGCTTTGATTCCCGGAATTAATCCACAGAACAAAGCTGAAGATGCTTCTGTGCTTTGGGAGCAGAGGAACAAGCTTCATAAAGTTTCTTAGTCTAATTGACCTCATTTGATAAAGTGACATTGTGGAGTCTTTGGGAATCTGTTTCCAGACAGATTCATAACTTGTGCAAGACTTTGAACTTACTTGCATACTAGTGCTGACGTATGGTTTGAAGCTTTTTAGATCTGGCTTCACCTTTCTTGAAGAAATAAGCTTCTTCAGGCCAAGAGTGACACTTATGCATTCCCCAAAGTAAGCAAAGCTTAGACGAAATCAAATGGTGCTATAATTTCCTGGCATTAATTGAACTACATGCATCTTATCGAATAACTTTCCACATACAGTGGTACCTCTACCTAAAAACACCTCGACTTATGAACTTTTCTAGATAAGAACCAGGTGTTCAAGATTTTTTTGCCTCTTCTGAAGAACCATTTTCCACTTACAAAGCTGAGCCTCTGAAAATGTAACCAGAAAAAGCAGGGAGGAGCCTCCATGGGGCCTCTCTAGGAATCTCCTGGGAGGAAACAGGGCCAGAAAAGGCAGGGCGAAGCCTCCATGGGGCCTCTCTAGGAATCTCCTGGGAGGAAGCAGGGCCAGAAAAGGCAGGGCGAAGCCTCCATGGGGCCTCTCTAGGAATCTCCTGGGAGGAAGCAGGGCCAGAAAAGGCAGGGAGGAGCCTCCATGGGGCCTCTCTAGGAATCTCCTGGGAGGAAACAGGGCCAGAAAAGGCAGAGAGAAGCCTCCATGGGGCCTCTCTAGGAATCTCCTGGGAGGAAACAGGGCTGGAAAAGGCAGGGAGAAGCCTCCATGGGGCCTCTCTAAGAATCTCCTGAGAGGAAACAGGGCCTCACCCTCTCTGTGGTTTCCCCAATTGCACGCATTATTTGCTTTTACTTTGATTCCTATGGGAAAAATTGCTTCTTCTTACAAACTTTTCTAGTTAAGAACCTGTTCACAGAATGAATTAAGTTGGTAAGTAGAGATACCACTGTATTTAACTTTTTATCCCTTCCATCATGTTATAATAAGAAACAAAAGAAATAGGGACATTTCAGGTTGCATTCTTCCAGTCTAAAAAAAGAAGGGAGGGAGGGAGGGAGGGAGGGAGGAAGGAAGGAAGGAAGGAAGGAAGGAAGGAAGGAAGGAAGGAAGGAAGGAAAAATAGAAAGGGAAAAGAAAGGAACTTATTATGCATTAGGGCACTGGTCCCCAAACTCCAAACTCTCAATAAGTCCAAGGCTTCTTTAATTAACAATGATGGCAATAGAACAGGATATTAAATATTCAAATCATGTTCTATACATCCAGCAGTTCACAGCAGGTACTGTATTAGCATAGGACTTTCTTTTCTGATAACTCTGTATCAATATGAAACCAGGCAACACAAATGCCAGCCTAATCAGTATTGCTCTTACGTTCTCTTGAGAGGTTGTATTATTTATGAATATTGAAGTAGCATTTTGAAAAGGACTTATTATTTTCATTTTCTCTCTCTCTTCCAAATGAATTATTTTCAACTTTTCCCCCCTGGTGCATTGATACCTGAATGCACTGGGTACAGAACTACTTTTAAAAAGTTCCAACTGAATTCCATTGAAATAGCAAATGGTTCTGAATGTCCTCCAGGCACTGAATACTATTTAGTTTGCATCGTTATATTATAGATAATACTAAATCGTATCAAGGCTTATACATATTCAACTTACAGTATTCCTGATGTTATTTTTTTTCTTTTGTTTTTAAACAGCCAAATTATGGTGCAAAATCTTTTCCAATAAGAGACCGCGGCTTTCTTGTACAGGTAGGTCAGCATGCCTGATGAGTTGTACAAACTTGGAGAAGGCTGAGCTGCTTATTAATTATTTTAAGCAGATTGTATTATTCTCTTTTCTGTTGTTCTCAGACAATTGAGTTTGCTGAGCAGCGGATACCTGTACTAAATGAATATTGTGTAGTTTGTGATGAACCGCACGTATTCCAGAATGGACCCATGCTCCGGGTAAGTCCAATAAACTTTGCAATAAGCTATTTGCCTGTGCTCCTTTAAGAAACTTGCAGGGGGGGGGGGGCGGGGCGAGTAGAGTAGAATTATAATTCACTTCATCTGCCATAGTGATTTAAAGTTTGATTTAGCAAGCTTGTCATGCTCTTTATTTGGATTCTGTAATTCTTATTTGAGGAAAGGAGATAATGCAGATTTAAAAATGAAAGAAAATTATGGTTGGAACAGGTAAGGTCAGATGTTTTTTGGTACCAGTTTAGTATTAGATATAGGAACATAGGACAGTGAACTAAGCAGGCACACATGGCCCCTATATGTCAGCTGTAGTCTTTTTATTGTGGATTTCGGATTCCATGGAATAAGCCTGGAACTTTTGTGTCGTGCAAATAGTGATCACTGCCAATTCTTAGCTAGTTTGTTCATAGCAGTGATGGCGAACCTATGGCATGGGTGCCACAGGTGGCATGGGGAGCCATTGCCCTAGTTCAGCTCCAACATGCATGTGTGTGCTAGCCAGCTAATTTTTTGCTCACACAGAGGCTCTGAGGGATGTTTTTGGCTTCCAGAGAGCCTCCGGGGTGATGGGGAAGGGCATTTTCACCCTCCCTCGGCTCGGGAGAAGCTTTTAGGGCCTATGTAGGGTGAAACACGAGCCTACTGGTCCCACCAGGGGGCCGCGAGAGCCATCGTGGGACTTCCAAGATTCGCCCACATTTCTTCAACACTCCGTGGCCTGCACTGGCTGCCGATCGGTTTCTGGTCACAATTCAAAGTTTTTGGTAATGACCTTTAAAGCCCTTCATGGCATTGGACCAGAATACCTCCGGAACCGCCTTCTACCGCACGAATCCCAGCGGCCGATAAGGTCCTACAGAGTTGGCCTTCTCCGGGTCCCGTCGACCAAACAATGTCGTTTGGCGGGCCCCAGGGGAAGAGCCTTCTCTGTGGTGTCCCCGGCCCTCTGGAATCAACTCCCCCCGGAGATTAGAACGGCCCCCACCCTCCTTGTCTTTCGCAAATTACTCAAGACCCACCTATATCGCCAGGCATGGGGGAATTAAGACAACTCCCCCAGGCTTTCTTATATTTTATGTTTGGTATGTATGTGTTGTATGGTTTTAAATTGTTGGGGTTTTTAATGTAATTGTATTATTAGATTTGTTCCATTGTTATACTGTTTTTATTATTGTTGTGAGCTGCCCCGAGTCTTCGGAGAGGGGCGGCATACAAATCTAATAAATTGAATTGAATTGAATTGAATATTTTTGCCTTCACCAGGCATTGAATTATGGGTGTGGGTACTCATGCATGCACAATAGTGTGCGTGCACACTCTTTTGGCACCTGAGGGAAAAAAGGTTCGCCATCACTGACTTGTAGCAAGTTAAAATAATGTGTATATAGATAGTTTAGCAACTTTACAGATGACCGTGTGTGTTTGGGGGGAGGGGAATTAAGCAGGGTCCTATTTCATTAATACTTGGATTGAAGGATTGAAAGCCCCTCACAAACTATCATTCCCATGATCTTCTCAAAGTGACACCGATAGGAGAGCCTGTGCATCTTAGGTGGCTGCTTTGTGTGATGGCCTGGCAGAAGCATAACTCTAGTTTGACATCTGTTTTGGTCCATCCATCAAGATGACTTATTCATTGAATCTCAGTATGTGGTCCATCTTTTTGAAAATGTAGATATAGATACCATAAATGCACCCTAGACAGACTCTGAATCAGCCTTGAAAAATGCTGCAAAGTCGTTCCTCAGTCCTCAGATTGTATCTTTAGTACATGTTATGGAGAAGGGGGATGAGGCGTTTCTACTGAGGTACTGAAAGAACTGGAGAGGGCAAGAAGTCCTGCTCTTTGGTTCAAGTCTTTGAAGAAAATTAACCCTGCTCCTATGCTCGGGTCTATATGACCCGAAATGAAATTTGAGACCCTGTGGATTATTTGTCATGTAGATCTGAAATTTGTGATTAATTGACTTTTCCTCATTTGAGGGGTTCTTATTAGGAATGTGGGTTTTTTTTCCCATTTTGTTTACTTTTTGCTAAGAGCTGATTGTTTCATTATGTTACACCCAAAGTGTATAGTAAACAGCAGCAGAGTTAAGTGACCGTTTTCCAAATAGGGAAAAACAATGGATGGAGAGGCGTAGCTACATTATGTCAGAATTCTCATATGTAGTCATTGAATGCATTATGCATGGTGGTCAAACCTGATCGCATGCCACATCGTGACATATTGGGATGCTTTTGCAGAGCTGGGCAGACATGTCCAGCATGGGCCATATCTGGCCAGTATGGATGTTTGTTTCAGAATCCTTTATTAATACTACAATATTAATATTATAATATTTTAACACTAATGCTTTGTTGAAAATGTCTTTTTCTTCCTTCACTTAAATCAGGAGTAGGGAGAGAGAGAATGCTTTAAGATTTTCTTTCAGAGGAGAAGAAAGATTTGGTGATGTCATAAGCCAGTGATGGCGAACTTTTTTTCCCTCAGGTGCCGAAAGAGCATGCATTTGTGCCTTCATGCATGCACAAGTGCCCACACCCAGAATTCAATGCCTGGGGAGAGCAAAAATGGCCGGTTTCCCAACTTCTGGTGGGCCCAGTAGGCTCGTGTTTGGCCCTCCCCGGGCTCTGAAGGCTTCCCTGGAGCCAGGGGAGGGTAAAAACGCCCTCCCCCATCCCCCGGAGGCTCTCTGGAAGCCAAAAATGCCCTCCTAGAGACTGTGCAAGCCAAAAGTCAGCTAGCTGCCACACACATGCACGTTGTAGCTGAACTAGGGCAAGGGCTCGCGTGCCAGTAGATATGGCTCCACGTACCACCTGTGGCACCCATGCCATAGTTCGCCATCACTGTCATAAGCCATCTTAAGGTCTTCATTAATATCCTGCCACAAATCTTTCACTTCTCTTCTATTCCTATTTCTATTCTGTGGAGAGGGGCGGCATACAAATCTAATAAATAAATAAAATAAATAAATTCCAAAGAAAAGCCATCTAGCAGCCAACACAGCAGTTGTGTTATCAACCTTCTCCTGCCATTTAAGTGCCAAAGCCCACTGCAACAATATAGCCAAGACGGCTTCAAGAGTTGTAGACCTAATCCTACGTAGCTTCTGCTCTGGCAATCTCACACTACTTACCAGACCCATCCTTGAATACAGCTCATCTGTTTGGAACCCATATCGCATCTCAGACATTAACACCCTTGAAAATGTCCAAAGATACTTCACCAGAAGAGCCCTTCACTCCTCCACTCGAAATAGAATACCCTACAAGACTAGACTTTTAATCCTGGGCCTAGAAAGTCTAGAACTAAGACGCCTTAAACAAGATCTAAGTATTGCCCACAAGATCATATGCTGCAACGTCCTGCCTGTCGGCGACTACTTCAGCTTCAACCACAACAACACAAGAGCACACAACAGATTTAAACTTAATATTAACCGCTCCAAACTTGACTGTAAAAAATATGACTTCAGTAACCGAGTTGTCGAAGCGTGGAACTCATTACCGGACTCCATAGTGTCATCCCCAAACCCCCAACACTTTACCCTTAGATTATCTACAGTTGACCTATCCAGATTCCTAAGAGGTCAGTAAGGGGCGAGTACAAGTGCACTAGAGTGCCTTCCATCCCCTGTCCTATTGCTCTCCTATATCTCCTATACCTTTCCTCTATTCCTATATCTCTTCTTCTATTCTTTCATTGATATATTCTATTCCTATACCTTCTTTTCTATTATTTCTTAGATATATTTCACTATGAGTATCTCCTCTATAACCTTCAATACAGTATACACATAATATACTATGTGTATATTGATATATACCCACTAAAACCCTCATTGTGTATTGGACTAAATAAACAAACAAACAAACAAACAAACAAACAAACAAATAAATAAATTTTCCATCTCTGTTCAAGCATCCCTTTCTGAGCTAGCATCATTTCCTTTCTGTCCGTTGGGAACAGCTTTTTGAGTGAAACTTCAGGGAGGCCCGAGCTTCATTTCAGCTTCCTAGCACATTCACAGAGAGAGAGAGTGAGCTAGTTGTTGCCTTCTCTTTAGATAAACAGCTTCAAAGGAATCTCAGAATAACAATGAACGAGATTAGGAATTGAAAAATTGAGAGTTCACAGCTAGGCTTAAGGAAGGAAGCAAACAAATACTATTGGATATATGGTGGGTTTCCATCCCTTACAATATTATTTGAAATTGGACAAGCTCAATGGCCTATGCTTTGACCTTTAAAAGGATTTTTTTTGGAGGGATTTAGTTACTCTTCCAGTCCCTCATTATCCTTCATATTATTTATTTATTTATTGGATTTGTATGCCACCCCTCTCCATGGACTCACAGAAATTAGCAGAAATAATAGATGCATATAATGCATGGTGTAATTTGGATTCCAGCATTGAGTGGGAAACTGAACTTAGTGTCTTTCATAATTTCATAAAAGGGTTGGGAAGATTCCCCTCTCTATTCTGCATAAAGTAAAATAAAGGAGAATATTTGTAGCTCGGGACTGAAATGAAAGGTCCTTGGTGCTCTTTGAACTTGATTGCAAACTAGGTCACATCATCAGTGCACTGATAATGTTACCTAGTTAGGTAATGAAATTCTGCAAGAAAACAACTAACCTCAGAGAGCATCAAAGACCACTCATAAAATGACCCTACAAACATAAGAGAATTTGAATATTAGACCTTAATTGTAAATACGTGATTAATTGTAATAGATCTATACTAAATAAAAACAAATCCCATTATTATTTCCAAGTCTCCTTTTTGATTCAATGAATGCACACCCTTAATTCCCACTTGCTGAATTGTTGAACTACCCCCCCCCCCAAAAAAAAGCTTGGCAAGTTTTGTCATTTGGCTGACTATGTGTTTAATGTGACTTATTTTTGATGATGATGATGATAGACATAATTGGATAATCAAGTACAGTGATACCTCGAGTTACAAACTTAATTGGTTCCAGGACGAGGTTTGTAAGGTGAAAAGTTTGTAAGACGAAACAATGTTTCCCATAGGAATCAATGGAAAAGCGATTAATGCGTGCAAGCCCAAAACTCACCCCTTTTGCCAGCCGAAGCACCAGTTTTTGCGCTGCTGGGATTCCCCTGAGGCTCCCCTCCGTGGGAAACTCCACCTCCAGACTTCCCCAGCAGGGGAATCCCAGCTGCGCAAAAACGGGTGCTTCGCTGGCAATGGAAGTCCAGAGGTGGGGTTTCCCAGCGAGGGGAGCCTCAGCGAAATTGCAGCATTGCAAAAACACGGAAGTCCTCGAAACTCCACCTCCGGACTTCTATGTTTTTGTGATGCTGCGATTTCGCTGAGGCTCCCCTCGCTGGGAAACCCCACCTCCGGATTTCCGTTGCCAGCGAAACGCCTGTTTTTGCGCTGCTGGGATTCCCCTGCAGCATTGCAAAAACACAGAAGTCTGGAGGTGGTGTTTCCCATAGAGGGGAGCCTCAGGAGAATCCCAGCAGCACAAAACCGGGTGCTTCACTGGCAACAGAAGTCTGGAGGCGGGGCATCCCAGTGGGTTTGTAAGGTGAAAATAGTTTTGGAAGAAGAAGCAAAAAAATCTTAAACCCCGGGTTTGTATCTCGAAAGGTTTGTATGACGAGGGGTTTGTAAGATGAGGTACCACTGTACCTAAAAAATAACAGGTGTCAGAAGAAATATCAGAGGTTTTGTGCAAAGATCATTGGCACAATGGAAGACACTGTTGCTGATGAATGGGGACAGACTGTAACGAGGTTGATATCAAGAAAGGAATCTTTCAGGCAGGTTCATTATCACCAGTACTGTTTATTGCATTATTTCCTTTGTCAGCAATACTGGTCAAGTCAGCCCATGACTATCAAAAACATATTCCAGGCATCTCCACCCCATGCCCAGTCAATGAAGCGGTGGAAGTGATGTGCCGGTGCCTGGAGGCTGTTGGGGCCTGGATGGGTGTCAACAGATTCAAGCTCAACCCGGATAAGACGGAGTGGCTGTGGGTTTTGCCTCCCAAGGACAATTCCATCTGTCCGTCCATTACCCTGGGGGGGGAATTACTGACCCCCTCAGAGAGGGTCCGCAACTTGGGCGTCCTCCTCGATCCACAGCTCACTTTAGAAAACCATCTCTCAGCTGTGGCGAGGGGGGCGTTTGCCCAGGTTCGCCTGGTGCACCAGTTGCGGCCCTATCTGGACCGGGACTCATTGCTCACAGTCACTCATGCCCTCATCACCTCGAGGTTCGACTACTGTAATGCTCTCTACATGGGACTACCTTTGAAAAGTGTTCGGAAACTTCAGATCGTGCAGAATGCAGCTGCGAGAGCAGTCATGGGCTTACCCAGGTATGCCCATGTTTCACCATCATTCCGTAGTCTGCACTGGCTGCCGATCAGTTTCCGGTCACAATTCAAAGTGTTGATTATGATCTTTAAAGCCCTTCATGGCATCCGACCAGACTATCTCCGAGACTGCCTTCTGCCGCACGAATCCCAGCGACCGATTAGGTCCCACAGAGTGGGCCTCCTCCGGGTCCCGTCAACTAAACAATGTCGGTTGGCGGGCCCCAGGGGGAGAGCCTTCTCTGTGGCGGCACCGACTCTCTGGAACCAACTCCCCCCGGAGATCAGAACTGCCCCTACTCTTCCTGCCTTCCGTAAACTCCTCAAAACCCACCTTTGCCGTCAGGCATGGGGAAACTAAACATCTCCCCCTGGGCACGTTTAATTTATACATGGTATGCTTGTGTGTGTGTCTGTTAGTATATGGGGTTTTTTAAATCTTTAAATATTTTAATTAATTGGATTATTTATGATTTGTTTTACACTTGTTGTGAGCCGCCCCGAGTCTTCGGAGAGGGGCGGCATACAAATCCAAATAATAAATAAATAAATCCCACATCCTTTATTTGGATGTTCTGAAGAATTTGGAAACTAGAATTGCTGCTCAATGCTATCTGTAAACCCAATGTAATTTGAACTGGACAAATGTGCCACCCTTATCAACAGGGGAGGGGAGAGGGGGGGGGAATAAAGTGAAAACTGAAGGAAAATAAAATACCATAAAGAAATAATACCAAGAGTTTGGATGAAAAATATCCCTAAGCATCCTTCAAGCTGACAACATCAAGCACACTGAAGTCAAGGAGAAAGTTAGAAGCAAATGTATAATGAGAGTAAAGAAGTTATTAAAGTCCACATTCAGTGAAGGTTACATTATCAAGGTAATTAATGCCTGTGCAATTCCAGGTATTAGATACACAGCTAGAGTAGTGCACTAGTCTCAAGCAGAACTAAAAGCTCTGGGCAGGAAGACCAAAAAATGATGACAGTGAATCATGTTCTTCATCAATGCAGCAATATTAACAGAGTATTTACCAAGGAATTTGCCACAGGAGGTGGTGGGCTCACCTTCACTGGAGGTCTTCAAACAGAGACTGGACAGTCATCTTTCTGGGATGGTTTAATGAATCCTGCATTGAGCAGGGGGTTGGACCCGATGACCCTGGAGGTCCCTTCCAACTCTATGATTCTCCATTGCATCTGGAAGGAGAGTCCAATATGGGTTATTCTCAATCCTATTGGTCGAGACTGAGTTTAAAATTAGCATAATATTAGGCACCGCCCCTTGCCTGCCCCCAGTGAGCTCAGTTTTAAAAACTCAGTCAATGTAACGAGACGTATGAGTTAGTTGTAATAAAGAAATGTTTATTTTAAATTGCTTTTAACTTGTTTTAACTATTTCTCTTCTTGTTTTTTCTGTTTCTACAGGTGCTACAGAAGATGGAAGGGGTTTCTACCCTCCGTGGGCAGATTCCCCCATCAAATTTCCCCAGGAGACCTCTTCCCTCATAGAGGGTACCGTCCCACAAGGGGATCAGCCTGGTGTCACTGGCCTCCGTGGCCAAACTCGGCTGGGAGCCGAAGGTGGGGGGGTCCGCCCCCCCCACTGGGAGGCTCGGGGACACGGAGTTCCCCCGAAGACGAGATATTTCCCTAGTCAAAGGACTTACAGAGGGAAACAAGCAGAAACGGAGCTCAGCGCCGCAGCCGCCGCCTTGAAAACAACGCGGCAGGCTTCAAAGGTCTAATTGCCGCCGACCATATGTTCGGCGGCCGAGCGCGCGTGCAACTAAATTGCCGGGTGATAGGAGAGCCAGGAGAGCGAAGTCGCCCTACTCCAACACATGTTTGGCGGTCACCCGAGCCGCGGGGAATGCGAGGGCATGATCCCCCCTATGATTTAAGGCGGCAGTGGAGGCTGTAGGGCAAGCAGCCCTTTCGCGCCTCTTTCTCATAAGCGGCAACCCGCGCCCGCCATTTTGGACGGTTGGCGGGAATAACTTGCTCCCCCTCCCAACCTGTTTTTCCTCAACGGCCTCGTTTAGGCGCAAAGAGCAGTTGGGGGGGCTGGGTCGCGCATGCGCCCTTCAGGGCAGGCACCGGAGGCCATTTTGAGGTGTTTTTGAAGTTGGTAAAAGCAGCAGTAATAAAAAGCTCCGTGCTTTCATTGCCTTCGGTTACCGTCTTCTCTTAACTCACCGTGAGTAAAATGGATGTCTGTGGCAATACAGATCCAGCCCCTGCCCCGGGGTCTGTAATTTCTGTTTCGGTGCCCAAGCCCAAGGAAAAGGGGAAGGTCAAGGTAAAATCCTCCCAATCATCTTCCTCAGCCATCAAGGAGGCCGAGAGGCGAATTCAAGCCCTTGAGCAAAGGTTGGAGGCAGCCCTCAATAGTGTTCCTTTGGCCAAATCAGGACCACCGCTGGGTCTTGATGTAGCTGCTGACCCGCACACTCCAAGAGAGAGGGTGGATAGAGACTGGTCCCCTGATCATCCAACTCCTGCTCAGCTGCAGGCACCCAGAAGTAGGCCGGGATCAGCGTGCCAAGAGAGACCAGTGTGGGGTTTCTCCCCTCAGGCCAAAGCGGTTCCAGCAGCTACCTTCACTCCTACAGCTGCCGGGCTCAGGGATCACCCTGATATGTGGCAGGATATGCCACCGGCCTTTCAGGAGTTACTGACTAATGTCTATACAAAGGGCATAGCAGTTGGAGCTCAACAGGGGCCTCAACAGCCAAGACAAGCCTCAACCCGGGACCTCTGGTCTGCACCGCCCCTTTCAGGTTTAGGATCAGTAACTGAGGAGCCTGTGTTATTGGAGGATAGTGACAAAGACTATGATATGTCTGAGGATGAGGCACCTCCAGAACAGCCACTGGTGGCTGGACTGTTCAAACAATCCTCATTTAGAACTCTTTTATATAAGGCGAAACAGACAATGGAGTTGAAGGATCCGGCCCAACCATCCCAGGCCGTACCATCGAGATCCTCTACTCTGTTAAAGGAGCCTAAGCCTGAAACAGACCATGTCCCGGCATCTGAAATTTTTGTGCAAAGTATCAAGAGACCGTGGCAATATCCAGCAGCGGCCCAGGGACCATCAGTGATAGAGAGGAAGTTCTACACGTTTGACGACGAAGTAGAGGCTCTCTTACAATTTCCTCCCATAGATTCACCAGTGGTGACACTGGTTTCCAACGCTCTGGTTCCTGCTGAGATGGGTGACAACTTGAAGCCAGAGGACAAGAAGGCTGAGGTGCTCCTCAGGAAGACCCACATGATGGCCGGATGGGGGTTTCGCGCAGCAGCGGCTGCTTCCCTTTTTTAATAGAGCCTCCATCGTCTGGATCGAGGAAATGATGTCTCACTTAGGGCCAGAGGAAGGTCGGATGCGCCAAGATCTCAGTAAGTTGTTGGCTGCAGCAGAATTTTCAGCTGATGCCACCTTACATGCCGCCAAGTTCGCGGGTAGAGGGATGTCCGCCACCCTCGCATCACGCCGACTTCTATGGCTGCGCAGCTGGCAAGCGGACACAAAATCAAAATGGCGCCTGGCATCATCGCCTTTTCAGGGATCTCAACTCTTTGGAGACATATTAGAAAAAGTCCTCATAGAGGACAAGGACAAACGGAAAATACTTCCAAGGTCCAAGAGGGGTCAAGATCGTCGTCAGACTCCGTATAATCGACGTCAGTCCTTTCGTTGGGACACCTCACGGTCAAACCAGCAATTTAGGTCCTTCCCCCAGGGCAATTACAACCAAAATGCCTACAGGAATGACCGTACCTCCTTTCAAGACAGGACCAGAGGCTATCAGTCCAACAGACGCCCTTTTCGAGGCTCCAGCCAGCGTGGGTTTAAACGACCCAAATGACTTTGCTTTGGCACAGCCAGTAGGAGGGAAATTACACCTTTTCAGCACCTCCTGGCTAGCCACCTCCTCAGACAAATGGGCTCTATCGACAGTGACACAGGGACTGCGGTTGGAATTCATTCAGCCCCCGCCCAACCGATTCCTACACTGTCCAACACCAAAGAACCCCTCCAAACGGAAGGAACTACTTCAAGAAGTAGGTCACCTCCTACAGATTCAAGCCATAGAGCCTGTGCCAAAACACGCAGAGGGCATGGGATTTTACTCTATGGTGTTCATAGTCCCCAAAGCATCCGGGGGCTGTCATTTAATTCTGAATCTGAAACAATTAAATCAATTCATCCTTTACCGGAGATTCAGGATGCACACCCTGCACACCATTCTAGCAGCAGTGCGACCTCAGGACTTTCTCACTTCCTTAGACCTGAAGGAAGCTTATTTACACGTACCGATATTTCCACCACATCGCAAGTATCTACGATTTTGTGTGGAGGGGACGCATTATCAATACCGGGCCATGCCATTCGGCCGATCATCGGCCCCTCGTACCTTCACAAAATTGCTCGATGTGCTCACAGCTTATCTCCGTGCACGGTCCGTCCGCCTGATGGCATACTTGGACGACATCATCGTGTTGTCCAAGTCCCAGGCAGGGGCACTCCGAGACCTCCACCTTACAATGACATTTTTGGAAGAACACGGCTTTACCATCAATGTTCCCAAGAGCCAATTGATCCCCTCTACAAGACTCCTACATCTGGGATCAGTGATAGACACCGCTACGTGCAGGGTGTCACTTTCACCAGACAGACTGGACAATATCTTGGCCTTGATAGCTTCTATCCGGAGACAACCAAAGGTATCCCTAGCCCTTTTGTCCAGGGTACTGGGAACCATGGTCTCCTGTATAGGGATTGTGCCATGGGCCAGGCACCACATTCGCCCATTACAAGGATTTCTGCTGCCGGCTCAGAAGGCGAAACTCAGCCAGTCAAACCGGCCGATCAGACTACCACACAGTGTCAAGACCTCCTTGGACTGGTGGACTTCACCAGCACTGTTCCAGGGCTGTTCGTTCCAGGCTCCCGACCAGCTAGTCATGACTACAGATGCAAATTTGTCGGGTTGGGGCGCCCACATCGGTCCCCAGGTGACTCAGGGACTCTGGACCAAGGAGGACCTCAACCCTGTGAACATCAATCTCCTAGAGCTCAGGGCTGTGTTTTTGGCGCTCCAACATTTTGTGGCCTTGGTTCGGGGACATCACGTCTTAGTCCTAACGGACAATATGGCAACAAAAGCTTACCTCAACCATCAGGGAGGCACGAGGTCACCTCGCCTCATGAGGGAGACCATGGGCCTCTTCAATTGGGCCGAGTACAACCTGGCTTCTCTATCTGCGGAGCACATAGCAGGCGTCAACAACGTCCAGGCCGATTGGCTCAGCCGAACAACCTTGGACCCCACAGAGAGGAGGCTGGACCCGCAGCTGTTCCGCAAGATCACACGGCGATTCGGGACACCGCTGTTGGACTTGTTCGCCACTCACAGCAATACACAGCTCCCCAGGTTCTATTCACGGTTCCACTCTCCCATGGCAGAGAAGGTCGACGCCTTACGGTCGAGCTGGCCGCGCGGTCTGTTGTACGCTTTCCCTCCAACAAATCTGGTACAGAGAGTGATAGACAAGATTATACTGGAGGAAGCGGAGGTGCTACTTATTGCCCCACATTGGCCACGCCGCCCGTGGTTCTCGGACTTGGTAGCGCTGTCGATCTCCCCACCTTGGAGGATACCGGACAAAATAATCTCCCTCAGTCAAGGGTCAGTCTTTCACCCAGACCCTCAATGGCTCCAATTAGCCGTTTGGCATTTGAAAGGAACAAACTGAGGGAACATTGTTTACCGGACAGTATCATTGCCACAATGCAGGCCGCCCGCCGGCCATCCACGTCCAGGATTTACCAGGCCACATGGTCAGCCTTTTGTAAGTTCTGCGACGGAAAAGACATACAACCGGGACAAGCCCAAATACTGACTGTCCTAGAATTTTTGCAATCAGGCCTTGAAAAGGGACTGTCTCCAAACACCCTTAGGAGACAGGTGGCTGCATTGGCAACCGTCATTCGACTACCGGAATTCCGCTCCTTGGCAATTCACCCTTGGATACGGGATTTTCTTAAAGGAGCTTCTAACAGTCACCCCCCACCTCTTCATAGGTTTCCATCGTGGGACTTATCCCTGGTGTTGAAGGCCCTCACTGGGCCTCCCTTTGAGCCTCTGAGATCTGTTCAACTTAACTTCCTTTCCATCAAGACGGCCTTTTTAGTGGCGATTACTTCGGCCAGACGTGTATCGGACTTGGCTGCATTATCCATCAGACCAGACCTTTGTATATTTTATCCGGACAGGGTAGTTCTACGTTTAGACCCAACATTCCTTCCTAAGGTTAACTCGCTTTTCCACAGGAAGCAAGAACTAATTTTGCCGGACTTTTGCTCGCACGGGAGCCACCCTACAGAACTTAGGTGGCACAAACTAGATGTTAGGCGAGCGGTTAAGATCTACATTAGAAGGACCGAGGCCTTTAGAAGGTCCGAGTCATTGTTTGTTTCATTTGCAGAACCAAAGAAGGGTCTGGGCGTCTCTCCCAGTTCAATCAGCCGATGGATCCGGGACTGCATAGGGGAGGCGTATAAGGCTAGAGCTCAGAATCCACCTCAAGGGGTCACGGCGCACTCTACTCGCAGTGCAGCCACGTCAGCGGCTTGGAGGACTCAGGCCTCGATCGAGGACATCTGTCGGGCTGCGACGTGGAAGACTCCCTCTACTTTCACTAAACATTATAGACTGGATGCCTATGCTTCAGCTGAGGCATCTTTTGGGAGAAGGGTATTACAGAGAGTGTGTTCCTCTCCAGCTGCCCTGACTTAACAATCTCCCTCCCATTTAATTGGAACTTGGGTATATCCCATATTGGACTCTCCTTCCAGATGCAATGGAGAAGAACCGTTGTACCTACCTGAACGGTCTTCTCAGTGCACTGGAAGGAGAGTCCAAACCCACCCAGTACTGGATTGTTTCAGGGAAGCTGGGTTCGTTGAGTTGGTTGATGTTATAGATATTAGTTCAATAAAATAGTGTTGGATTATATTACCTGTCGTTTTTAAAACTGAGCTCACTGGGGGCAGGCAAGGGGCGGTGCCTAATATTATGCTAATTTTAAACTCAGTCTCGACCAATAGGATTGAGAATAACCCATATTGGACTCTCCTTCCAGTGCACTGAGAAGACCGTTCAGGTAGGTACAACGGTTCTTCTATGAATACAGGTCAGCGTAGAATGTTGCAAGTACACCAGACAGTTGAAGACCAAAAAAAAGATCATTGGAAAAATATCTGAAAGAATTGAATAATTGTAGAATACTACTACTGAAGCTAGTATATCTCTAACACATGATAAAACAAACACCTGTCTACTCCGGGTCCTTGGGAAGGACTCAAGAGATAGATAAAAATGACAAATCCAGTCTAAAAATCTGACTGATCATGCAATGAACCATAATAATAACAACTCACCTTTTGCAAGCAGATTGCACAAACTGGTTATAAATGATACGATGCATACAGCTGCCCAAATGATTCACTGGAACATCTGTAAAGATTATCAAGTGCCAGCAATTAAAAACTGGTGGGAAGATATAGGGATTGGTTTAGTTTAGCATTAAACTTACCAAGTGAAATAATTGTAAGTTGAGTACTCAAAGTAATTATTTCTTCCACTATTATTATTCAGATCCGGCCTGCAGGATGCTTAAATGTGGTCTGTGAGACCAGCCTGGAAATAGCAAAGGTGTCAGGCCGAAGTCATCGTTGACTTGGAGACTTTGGCCTGCCACACTTTATGCTTTAGAATATATTCCTGCTATGGGAACATGGGAGGGGCTGTTGCATGAAGGATGCAAAGTTGCAGCCCTAACAAATTTCTTCTAGATTCTCAAGGTCATCCTTTCTTCAGTACCTGCCTGGAAGCTGCTAGGAGTAATGGGCACGTTGGCAAAAGACAACTGGTCAACGTGATGAATTTGTGGGTATGGGAACGAGAGAATGAACTTTAAACTGATGGAGAAACCCTCATAGCTTTAGATTCAGGTTTCTCACACATGTGCCAACATGGCTCTGATAATAAATTGGAACTTTGAGGAATGCTGTGTCTCAGATTCTGAATTAATTTTGGATGCAATTTGGAACCCTGATTATTCCCATGATATAATTTCTCAGTTTGCCATTGGAGTTGAAGTGGCACAGTGGGTAGAGTACAGTACTGCAGGCCACTAAAGCTGACTGCTAGATCTACAGGTCAGCGGTTCAAATCTCATCACTGGCTCAAGGTTGACTCAGCCTTCCATCCTTCCGTGGTGGATAAAATGAGGACCCGGATTGTGGGGGCAATATATTGGCTCTGTTAAAAAGTGCTATTGTAAGCCGCCCTGAGTGTAAGGAGAAGGGCAGCATAAAAAAAATTGAATGAATGAATGAATGATTCATTCATTCATTCATTCATTCATTCATTCATTCATTCATTCATTATTCCTTAAGCCCCAGAGCCTTGTTCTTTATTCTTTAACTTTGACGCATAGGTATACCAGTACTGAAAGTTGTACTAAGTCATCCTCTCCTGCTGGCCAGACCTTTTGTAAGGTTTGAGATTTTGTAAATCTCAAATTCACCAAATCATTTTCTGTAGACTCTTTCCAGCTAGCTATTTTCCAAGTCCAGTTTGTACAGGTTTGTCTGAAATAAAGTATACGAAGATTTAGACAGTTTGTTGTTTCTAGAATTGGAGCTTTGTGGTTGATGTTTCCAATATAGACAGCTGTTAATTCAGATTTCAAATTCAAAATCCAACTTTCCTCTCTCTAAATAGTGACTGTTGCTCTTCTTTATTCTAAAAATCTGTGTTTAGCAAATTCCGTACTGGAAACTTCATATCTATAACCCCAGCAGCTACTGCCAGTGGCAATAATTTCAGTCCCTCCTTTGCGTTTTATAGTTGCTGGCTTGAGGGCAGATAGGATGAAGTTGATAAGAGAGAGCTGATTCAAAGCTCCTATGGGTAGAGTTAACTTGAGTTTTTGAATGACAAGTTGTGGGTAGAGTAGCTCCTTGTGGGGTGGAGCCAGAGTTAGGGTCTATGCTGGGGACAGCTGATGAAAATTGTTTCTGTAGTTGTTCCAACAGTGGGATATGAGCTGGAACGCTAAATTACGCTTGCCACGGCGGCTCGTAAGTGCTTGCAGGGTCAGTGTGATTTTGCTTCTGCAAAATCACGCATGGAGCCATAGGTACACCCATGTTTCGGTGAGTTTTTTTGCTTCTGCGCATGCCAAAACACGGGCACACCTGCAGCTGCGCGATTTCGCTACCTCCACAGGTGCAGAAGCAAAATCATGCTGGCCCCACAAGCACTTACAAGCCTTGGAGGCCAGCGCAATTTAGTGTTCCGGTTCTGTTGTGGTTAGCTCTGGCCCAGCTCCTGCCCCAAGGACTGTGGATGTGGGGGAGACATCCATATGCTGCAGGACTGTTTTGCCCTCGGTGGAATCTGCTGATGAAGGCTCCTCTGACCAAGAAGACATGAGTGACAGGGAGGAGGAGAGTGCAGCAGACAGCTCAGAAGGAGATCAATTATCTAGCTCCTGCTTGGATTCAGAACAAGAGTTAATGATACAGCCACGCATGAGGAGAGCGATGCATAGGCAACAACAACTGAGAGATTATTATCAAAGAAAATGAGACCACCTGTGGTTGGGTGGGGCTGTGGTAATTAGTGAGGCTGCTATAAATAGCAGCCTGTGGGTTTGGCCATTGTGGAGGATTATTTGATCGGTGTGTTTTGTGACTGCTTTACTGACTTTGATCTTTGTGTGCTGATTTTCCCCCCGCTTTGAAACTAAACCAGAGCAAAGTGTGTTTCACTTTGTGAAAGAAGGACTGTGAATTGCCTCACAGCTGCAAGCTAAGTATCACAGAACTGATAAGGGACTTGTATAAATTACCAGTTTGTTTGGAGAAGAGTGCTCTTTGCTATACAAAAAGAGAGCTTAGTTTAAGTGAATTTTCATTATAAAGAACATTGTTTTGAATTTTCAAACGTGTGTGTCTGAAATTTGTACCTGTGAATTTTTGGGAGGATTCTACAAGAGAGCCCGATAGAACAGGTTCGTACCCTACCATTGAGTTGTTCAGATTGTACAGACTGCCAACTGTAATAAATCATCAGCTACAGACTTATTCTCCAAATAGCTATGTGACATTTGCGCTACCTTGACATTTTAAAATTTGTAATATAAATACCCAAAAAAATATTTTTTGGGTATAGTTTTGGACTGGACCACCTTTTTTTATTTATGGGGGGATTTGTGATCTCAGAGATTGGGTTTAGCAACATTTCCATGGAGAAACAACAACAACAACAGAGAAGTAAGATGTTAAGAGACTCAATTTCAGCAGTGACTGACTGCAAGATAGATTTATCTGTTTCAGGCTGGCTTTAAGATCAATTGTCACTCCTTGGGGAGAAAGTGTCAAACAACTGAGTTAAATCTTCCTCAGCTTCCACAAACTCATCTGAAACCTGTATCTTTTCTTTAATTGCATCTAAGATATTTCATTCCCTGTGTTCTTCCTCTTTTGACCTTGAAGTTGAAGGAGTTCGAAGTTTTACAGATAGGGGATAGTTATGTTTAGGTTAGAGCTCTACCATCCTGCGTGGCTTGGCTCTGCTCCCAGAAATTAGCAAGGGCTGGATACAGCTGTTGTTAAATTACACATATTGGCAGAATGTAAAGCCTCCTTAAAAAGTTCTTAAGTTTGAAAACTTGAGGGAAAAATAAACTGCCTGAAAGTTAGCATTATCCTTTTAGATCTATGCCTGCTCAGAAGCCAGGAGATTTCTTTAAGCTCATTAGAGTATACTTACAGAGCAAAGAAGCTGTGAAAAGGGAGTTTTCTCTTTCATTGCTTGTTTATTGCTTGTTTATTCTGCCATCTGCCCCTCATTTGAAAAACCACCAGCAACCTGAATTAAGATCCCCTATCTCTTACACAGCCAAGTTTTTCTCATTTTTTTCTAAGAATTTTTGTACAGTCTGTATGCTGTATAAAACATGGGTTAGAGATAGGTTTAGAACTACATGAATTGCTATTTAGTTCCATTACCAATTGGGCAAATGTGGTTTTCCACTGAAGATTTTAATTCATTGCTCTCTTTTTTTTGGCACTCAGAAACTGATCAAGTATAGCAATGATTTGACCTGTTAAGAGACAATTCTTAGCAACCAAATCCGAGTTTCCAGTTAAATTACTCCTAATATAAATGGCACCATCCTGCCTATTAGAGCCTCATATTCATAGAAAGGGCAATCATCCCAGGCTAATGATGGATAAGAATTATTAGCCAAGGTCACAATGAGAGAAGGAGAAAGCAGGAGAGACTTTCATGTAGCAATGAAACAACAAAATGTTTAAAAGTTGTGACATTTATGTAGTTACTTCCCAAGCACATCTAACTTATATTAAAGTAACCAAAATATAAACATAAATATCCCAAGCATGTCACAACTTTTGAGCACCCCAACATTTAGAAATTGAAAGTTTAAAAATTTGATATGCCCTGTAGCATGCTTAAAACTGAAATAAGTCCTTCACCCTTGGTTGCCTAGAAGTCATCACAACTTTATTTTATTTGGATTTTCCCTCTACTGCGTCTCAGGCTTGCTTTTCTCTTTTGGATCTTTTCAGTTTATTTCTTATACCTGTTTTAAATTTTTACCATTTCCATTAGCATTTGAAATTGCTTACAAAACTCTACTGTGTCTTCAGATTGTAAATCTACTAGATTAAAAGGTTATATAAAATAAATAGAAAATCACAAGCTGTCCCCTTGTCACAAACATGAGGTGACATATTTTTGAGGACAATATGCTGTGGGATATTGAGAAGATTTTCCATCTCTTAATCTTTGGAATGAAGGAAAAAATGGAAGAAGTTAAAAAGCAGTTTCATAATCTCCCTTTCCACTTCTCTTTCAAAATCTCTGTCATGCATCTGTTCTTCCATAGCTGGGAACAGCCATGTGCCTTTTTCTTCATGGGCAGAAATGAAGACAAAGCAATAAATTTTCAAGTCAGAAACCAGCCAGAAAAACAAAGCTAAGGAAGGAAGTTGCATTCCTTCTCCTTAAGAGAGATGACAGTTTAGACCAGTGATTGCGAACCTATGGCATGGGTGCCACAGGGAGCACGTGGAACCGTATCTGCTGGCACATGAGCCATTGCCCTAGCTCAGCTCCAACGTGCATGTATGTGCCGGCCAGCTGATTTTTGGCTCACATAGAGGCTCTGGGAGGGCATTTTTGGCTTCCAGAGAGCCTCCAGGGAAATGGAGAAGGACATTTTTACCCTCTCCTGGCTCCAGGGAAGTCTTCAGAGCCCGAGGAGAGCAAAACACAAGCCTACTGAGTCCAACAGAAGGGCCATTTCTTGCCTCCAGAGGGCCTCCGGGAGGTCGGGAAAGCTGTTTTCGCCCATCCCCGTCATTGACTTATGGGTGCACGCACTCACGCATGCGTGGTAATACGTACACATACTCTTTTAGCAACCAAGGAAAAACAGGTTCGCCATCAGTGGTTTAGACACTGGTTTAAATGACAGTTGCGGAAGTCAGGGAATAGATTCTAGAACAGGTGTGTCAAACTTGCGGCTCATGTTGTCATCACGTGATGTATCACGACTTTTCCCCCTTCGCTAAAATAGAGGCGGGAGTGGCCAGCATGTGTTGCATCTGGCCTGTGGGGCCATGAGTTTGACACCCCTGTTCTAGAGGATCAAAAGAACACAAAGTTTGTGAGGGAGGAAGAGAGTCAAAACAGCCTGTCCTAGGAGTTCTCAAAATATCTGCTTAATGGTGTAAGTAATGTACTTCAGTTTAGCATGATTTCTCCCTGTAGATGAGGAACAATGCAGGAAACTGCTTAGAAGAACCTCAGCTCGTCCTTCTTGGTTATAGAGCTTGACATCAGTACACAGTACAGTAAATTCTCAGCACACAGTGATTCACAAACAGACCAATCCTATTAGCCTAGCATAGTAGTTTGTACAAATGATTACTGTAACGCTCTCTACATGGGGCTACCTTTGAAAAGTGTTTGGAAACTTCAGATCGTGCAGAACACAGCCATGAGAGCCATCGTGGGGCTTCCCAGATTCGCCCATGTTTCTACAACACTCCGTGGTCTGCATTGGCTGCCGATCAGTTTCCGGTCACAATTCAAAGTGTTGGTTATGACCTTTAAAGCCCTACATGGCATTGGACCAGAGTACCTCCGGAACCGCCTACTACTGCACGAATCCCAGTGGCCGATAAGGTCCCACAGAGTTGGCCTTCTGCGGGTCCCGTCGACTAAACAATGTCATTTGGCGGGCCCCAGGGGAAGAGCCTTCTCTGTGGCGGCCCCGGCCCTCTGGAATCAACTTCCCCCGGAGATTAGAACTGCACCCACCCTCCTTGTCTTTCGTAAATTACTCAAGACTCACTTATATCGCCAGGCATGGGGGAGTTGAGACACCTTTCCCCCCAGGCTTTTTTATATTTTGTTTCATGTTTGGTATGAATGTGCTGTTTGGTTTTTAAATATATGATAGGGTTTTATATGCTTCTTTTAATATTAGGTTTGTTTTGTTATAATATTTTTTTTATTGTTGTGAGCCGCCCCGAGTCTTCGGAGAGGGGCGGCATACAAATCTAATTAATAATAATAATAATAATAATAATAATAATAATAATAATAAAATGCATCCATAGAGTTGGAAGAGGGGTTGCAGTCCATTGCATCCATGGTTGACAGTGCTCTGTTGAAACCCTTTCTACTTGCCAATTCTTCTTTATGGAATCCTACTGGCTTTTGAGATTTGCAAGCTATTTAGTTAGTTTGTTTGTTGCTCTCAAAACAGTAACTGTTGAAAACATAAGTACTAGACTCATCAGTGGTGTCTGTGGAGAGTGGGAAGGAGATGATCAAAGCAAGCAAGATGGCCGTTAACTTAAATGTACATTCAAAACCACATTTAGCAATTTGAATCAAAACAATGATTCAGACTGATTAAGTTCAGTTGATGTAGCCAAACCGTTTCAACCATCCAAATCAAGCTAAATCAGGGGTGAAATCCAGCAGGTTCTGACAGGTTCTGGAGCAGAATTTCCGGTAGCGGAAATTTTGAGTAGTTTGGAGAACTAGCAAATACCACCTCTGGCTGGTCCCAAAGTGGGGTGGGAATGGAGGTTTTGTCCTTGCCTTTCGTAAACAACTTAAAACCCACCTCTGCCACCAGGCATGGGGGAATTGAGATCCTCTTTCCCCCTAGGCCTTTACAATTCTATGCATGGTATGTATGTATGTATGTATGTTTGGTTTTTATATTAATAGATTTTTAATCATCAATACCAAATTACTATTGTACACTGTTTTATTGTCGCTGTTAGCCGCCCCGAGTCTCTGGAGAGGGGCGGCATACAAATCCAATAAATAAATAAATAAATATCCTTCCTCCAGGAATGGGGAATTTTGCAGTATCCTTCCACTGCCATGCTCACCAAGCCACACCCACAGAACCAATAGTAAAAAAAAAATGGATTTCACCACTGGTCTGAATCCATTCAAAAACTCTAAAAATACTTGACGTTTTGGCATCATAATGTTTGAACATATTCAAAACAATCAAAACTTGACATATTTTTATGTGTTTTTTTAATTAATTCTGTTATTTGATATGTTTTTAAACAGAAATTTAAGGAAATTGGTTATAACCTTCTAGAAATGGCAGATGTCTCAGACTTTCAAAGAGGCCAAATTGTTGGTGCTCGAATGGCAGGCACTAGTGTAACAGAAACTGCCCGAATGTTTGGCGTTTCAAGAGGTAATGTCTCAAAAGTAATGACTGCTTTTGAAAGAGAAGGGGAAAACGTCCTCAGCCAAGCACAGGTCTGGTCGAAAGTCGAAGTGGTTTGAGAGAGACCATCGGACTCGAAAGTGAATTGTTAGAACAAATCTGGATTCCACGGAAGAGTTGCAAGGTGTTTCCATTTCTTTGTCCACCCCCTATACTTGTGCCTGTGAATGAAGGGTATTCAAACTTGTCCAAACTAATTCATTTGACAAAGTCAGATATTTGCATAGAACTCATTTTCAGTCATTTATTTTAGTGGAAAAAGATTCCTTTAAAATGATTGATCCCTGAATCTATGAAGCCTGCCACAATTATGTCAGGCCATTTTTCTTCTTTCACATTAAAGCAAATTAACAGTGAAACTCCACAAAAGTGCCACAGAACTAAGTAGTTCTGACATCGCCATATATCTGATAAAGGGCCAAATATAATTAACTGGTGAATGAAAACATGGTCTATGAAATAGAAAGACCAATAAGGTGCCAGTTGGTTGTCAATTTTCTAGCCAACAAGTCAGTTATGCCACCTGAGTTTAAGGTCCTGTCGCACATCCTGCAGGACTGGATGCTTGGCTTGTTTCCAAACAGGACTGTTTCCTCCCTGTAGGACTGGGAGGAAACAGGGCTGGAAAAGGCAGAGAGAAGCCTCCGTGGAGCCTCTCTAGGAATCTCCTGGGAGGAAACAGGGCTGGAAAAGGCGGGGAGAAGCCTCCGTGGGGCCTCTCTAGGAATCTCCTGGGAGGAAACAGGGCCGGAAAAGGCGGGGAGAAGCCTCCGTGGGGCCTCTCTAGGAATCACCTGGGAAGAAACAGGGCCGGAAAAGGTGGGGAGTAGCCTCCGTGGGGTCTCTCTAGGAATCTCCTGGGAGGAAACAGGGCCGGAAAAGGTGGGGAGAAGCCTCCGTGGGGCCTCTCTAGGAATCTCCTGGGAGGAAACAGGGCCTCCACCCTCCCTGTAGTTTCTCCAATCACACACATTATTTGCTTTTACATTGATTCCTATGGGAAAAATTGCTTTTTCTTACAAACTTTAAGTCCAAAAACTGCATGACTAAAGCACTGTGCTTTAGGATTATATATGTATGTTTTTTAAAGGCAGGCAAGAAATATAATTAATTTATGATAATCTAGAATTCCTCCTAGGAGACTCAGACAAGGTTAAACAGATCCAGAGAGATGAACTATATGAACTGTACATTACATAAACTATTTAACTTAAGAACCTGGTCATGCAACGGATTAAGTTCGTTAGTAGAGGTACCACTGTACATAGGAAGAGAATACCAATGCAAAGCATTTAATAGCTGAGTGAACAACTTTCTGTTTCTGTTTCCTACTTCCCAAATTTGCATCTGGGTTGGGTTTGTTTTGCTTAATCCATTCCCATTCCTATCAGTCCTTTGGAGCCCAAAGAGAAGGAAAATTTCAGTGTTTCCTCTGAATCCATTACTAGGAGTTCTTATCTGCTCAGGTTTGTTTTATAGTGTTTTTTGCCATAAAGATGGTATAGGTTGGCACTGCAGTTTCTTATGCCTTACTCTTCTGTATTACAGCAATCTGGGCAGACAGACATAGGGTATAATTTTCATTTTGTTGTATTTGGCATTCTGCTTTTATTTAAAGGGAACTCAGATGCTTCTCTCTGGATCTGTTTAACCTTGCATGAGTCTCCTAGGAGGAATTCTAGATTATCATAAATTAATTATATTTCTTGCCTGCCTTTAAAAAACATACATATATAATCCTAGAGCACAGTGCTTTAGTCATGCAGTTTTTGGACTGAGAGAGAAATGATTATCTCCTAAAAAAGATATATGTTGAATTGTAACTTCCATTGTCTCTAAGTATGGTTGATCTATAAAGTGCCAACCAAGTAAATCAAATTCCTCTCAAGAAAAGACACAATAAAAGTAGCCAAAAATTGTTTTATGAACAGAATCTTTTCATAAACATTTCTATCCAGCTTTAAAAAACTGAAAAGAAAATATAACATTGAAGAGACATTCTGGTTTGGTAGCGGAGCAGGCAAAATGAATTACTTTTTATATGAACTATTGCCTTATCTAGCTATGGCCATATCTTGCGACATAGTATATGTAGTGTTTACTATGTGAATACCCTTTTAGATGTGTCTGTGCAGTGATGGGCTCCTACGGGAACAGTCAGGAACGCAGTTCCGGTAGCAAAATTTGGAGCTCCACCCCAGAGCACCCAATTTGCACTGAAAGATGCTGAAACAAAATGCATAAGCAATGCCCATGGTGTGGTAGTAAAGATTTTGATAGCCCATCACTGTGTCTGTGTCACCCACCTCTGCAACTTTTTTTCAACTTTTCCAATCATTCCACTGGCATAAGTGCCTGAAGTAAGATTTAAGGTTTGTTCACCTGAATGTACAGTGGTGCCTCTACTTAAGAACTTTTCTAGATAAGAACCGGGTGTTCAAGATTTTTTTTGCCTCTACTTAAGAACCATTTTCTACTTAAGAACCCGAGCCAGGAAAAATCTCCCAGGAAATTTGAGAGCGGCATGAAGGCCCTGCCAGTTTCCTGCCATTCCCCCTTTAATCCCGGACATCTGGGCTGCCAGAAAAGCCTTTTGGTAGCGTTTAAGGAGACTTTGGCAGTCCAGAGTGAATGAAGCATTTTCCTTTCTCTGGGTGCTTGGAGAGGGAATAAACCTCTGCCAGCGCCCAGAGAAAAGAAATGCTCCCTTTGTTCTGGGCAGCCAAGGAGTCACCACAGTGAAGGAAAGGCACCGGCTACAAAGCGAGTGAGCGAAGGGAGCAGGGAGCCCTTCAGCATGGGAAGGAAGAGGCAGCAGGTAGCAGCAGCAGCAGCCAGTGTATGGGAGGCAGCCTCGCGCCGGTTGTATTGGAGGTGCGTGCTCCTCCTCGCCGCCTCAGAGTCCCTCTTTTTTAAAAAAAAGCCTTAATGTTTTGTATTTTTTGGATTCCCTTCACCTCACCTTCTTCCTTCGGCAGTGACTGTTCTCCTCCTCTTCTTCCTCCTCCTCCCACCCAAATTCTGAGCTTTTATTTCTCTCCTAAAGGGTTTGCACACATTATTTGCTTTTTCATTGATTCCTATGGGAAAAATTGCTTCTACTTAAGAATGTTTCTACTTAAGAACCTGGTCACAGAACGAATTAAGTTCTTAAGTAGAGGTATCACTGTACTTATAAAATTCCGTACGATCAGAAACTTTCATTATCAGGATTCACAATTGCAGAAAGATTTCTAACATTCATATTTTATCTTTAAATGTCACCAAGGAGAATTGGGATGCTTTGAGTAAAGTTTTCTACACTGCTTCATATTTTTCACATCTTTACAACAAATGTGTTAAGAATGCAGCATGTGCGAGATGCAGACCATAAAACCCACGTGGTCCTCCCAACAGTGACCTATTTTGTTGCTCTTGCAGCCCCCAAAATAAAGCAGGGGATGAATATTCTAATTGCTATTGCTTTCCTTTTCCATACTGAATATTTGGAGTTGTCAAGTCATCAATTTTCATCCTTAAAACACTGTCCCTAAATCGCCTCTACCAAAACAAGGGAGGGAGGCAAAAATGTAATCCCTTATGATATTATGGCAATCTATTTACAGTCCCCAGCTGGTGTTTTTGATTCCACAGTGCAGTCTCCAGGTTGCTCACCTTTGAGAGCAATTATATCAGCCATCACTAAAAATAAACCTTCCCTGTTTCAGCGTGTGAAATTGTAGCCCTGTATTTTAACCGTTTTCTTGGTCACCAAAAATAATAAGGACTGTAAGGCAGGTAAAAATTTGGTACTGAGGAAAGAACAGCGTAGTTTAGAAGAAACCTACTTCCTGCCCTTCCTGTCACATGAACCTGTGATGAGATGGGTGGCAAATAAATTTAATAAATAAACAAACAAGGTGGTTTTGGTAGACTGTGATGGGCTGGGCTGCTGCCTCTACACTGTCAAACTATTCACTAAATCTGTATTATTATCACTATTAATGTTCTCATCATTTCCATCACCCATCTCCTCCCACCTATGACTGTATTAGAAACATAGAAACATAGAAGACTGACTGCAGAAAAAGACCTCATGGTCCATCTAGTCCGCCCTTATACTATTTCCTGTATTTTATCTTACAATGGATATATGTTTATCCCAGGCATGTTTAAATTCAGTTACTGTAGATTTACCAACCCCGTCTGCTGGAAGTTTGTTCCAAGCATCTACTACTCTTTCAGTAAAAAAATATTTTCTCATTTTGCTTCTGATCTTTCCCCCAACTAACCTCAGATTGTGCTCCATTGTTAATTAAAAACACTTCCCTCCTGAACCTTATTAACATATTTAAATGTTTCGATCACGTCCCCCCTTTTCCTTCTGTCCTCCAGACTATACAGATTGAGTTCATTAAATCTTTTCTGATACGTTTTATGCTTAAGACCTTCCACCATTCTTGTAGCCCGTCTTTGGACCCATTCAATTTTGTCAATATCTTTTTGTAGGTGAGGTCTCCAGAACTGAACACAGTATTCCAAATGTAGTCTCACCAGCGCTCTATATAAGGGGATCACAATCTCCCTCTTCCTGCTTGTTATACCTCTAGCTATGCAGCCAAGCATCCTACTTGCTTTTCCTACTGCCCGACCACACTGCTCACCCATTTTGAGACTGTCAGAAATCACTACCCCTAAATCCTTCTCTTCTGAAGTTTTTGCTAACACAGAACTGCCAATGCAATACTCAGAGTGAGGATTCCTTTTCCCCAAGTGCATTATTTTACATTTGGAAACATTAAACTGCAGTTTCCATTGCTTTGACCATTTATCTAGTAAAGCTAAATAATTTACCACATTACAGACCCCTCCAGGAATATCAACCCTATTGCACACTTTAGAGTCATCGGCAAATAGGCAAACCTTCCCTACCAAACCTTCCCCTTAGTCACTCACAAACATATTAAAAAGAATAGGTCCCAGAACAGACCCCTGTGGCACTGTATTACTGTAACTTGTTGCTTGTATTCTTTTGATTTATATTAATATTGATTTTTTCCCTTATGCACTCTATAACAATAATTAAGTGTTGCACCTTATGATTCTTGATGAGCACATCTTTTTTTATGTACCATTGAGAGAGAGCATATGCACCAAGACAAATTCCTTGTATGTCCAATCACACTTGGCCAATAAAAAATTCTATTCTATTCTATTCTATTGTCCCACAGGCTGAAGGCTAATTGCAGATGGTATAATATCCTATGAGAATTAGTTCTGCCTATCTAGCAAGGCAAGCTATCTATAGCTGTTTTTCAGTATGTTGTGCAAAGTTGGACCTGGAATTGGAAATAGGCTCATTTGGTTTGCCAAATACCTTGTTTTACATATCACTGTAACCTTTCCCTAAAATATTGTGAATTTTGGTGCCTGCTTTGTCTTCCATGCTTGTAAAACATACTGGATTCATTTCCCTATTAAGTGGACGGCTCTCTAGCTGACAACTTCAAGACTGAGCCACTGAAGTGCATCAGTCAAACTTTCCTAAAATGTGCCCACAAGAGAGCCAGTGAAGTTATTATACATTATTTCATTTGGTCTAGAGTGCCATGGTACAGTGAATTAGATAGTGTTAGGCTTCATATGCTGCCTAATTCAATGTAACATAGCAGATGAGATATATCAAATGAGCAGTGATGTATTGGACTTGAAAGATAATGGATCTTCTAAAACTATCACTGCAAAAATATTTCAGGACTTGTAATCATCATATAATCACTGGGACTGTGAATAAAGGAAGAGGAAAAGGATAACACTCTCAACAAAATGGACGGCAGGGTGTCCAGCGAACCTAGAAAACAGAGAAATCAGGGGATTATCAGAGAAATCGGTGGTTCGGGAAACATCAGGGAATTCGTGGAAAAAATGGAATAAAAACAAACGGTATTAAAATGTTTAAAATCGGGGAAAATCATGTTTTTTTAAAAAAACTGGATCGCGCTGCCTGGCAGAGTCAAGCAAAAATGAGCATAACTGTGATAACAACTTGCTTCCTCAGTTACCAATATTTCTCCATGGCTTAGCCGTTTGGTATAACATCATCTACAACCGCGCCTTAACGAGATCGCAATTTACAGGGAAATGTCAGGAAAATATCAGGGAATTTCAAAATGCTTTCTTCCTGGACACCCTGGGATGGAAAAGTTGTTAATGCAAATGCATGCTCTGTGAAGCATTTTTTTTTTAAAGGAAGAAAAGCAAATTCCTTCTATATTTTTGTATTTCCTATGGTACTAACTGTTAGTACAGGGTACATGGTTGTTAGGGATTGCCGTTGTAAACTGCATATTGTACACTTGTACCAAACTTGTACTTAAAGAGTTAATGTGCATTTAAAGAGTTAACATGTACTTGAAGAACAATGCCACTTGGCAGGACCCAGGGAAAGAGCCTTCTCTGTGGCGGCCCTGGCCCTCTGGAACCAACTCCCCCCAGAGATCAGAATTGCCCCCCCCCTTGCCTTTTGTAAGCTACTTAAAACCCACCTCTGCCGCCAGGCATGGGGGAATTAAGACTTTTTCTCCCCCTAGGCCTTTACAACTGTATATATGGTATGCTTGTATGTATGTTTGGTTTTTATATATTAAGGGGTTTTAATTTGCTTTTAGTATTGGATTTTATTGTACATTGTTTATGATTGTTGTTAGCCACCCCGAGTTTTCGGAGAGGGGCGGCATATAAATCCAATAAAACTTGAAACTTGAAACTTAAATATTCAAGGCTGTTTCGTCACTTCCTCATTGAAGCTATAAAAGCTCATTATTCTGCTCAGTTAATTTTGCCTGAGAAGGGGGAGTTGTGTTTAAGCTTCGTGCTTGTATAAGCTTCGTGCTTATTATCTATATTGTATTTTGCTTTGTGCTTCTATCTTGTGATTGCTCAGTGCTTATTATTCTGTATTCGCTACGTGCTTATTCTGGATTGTTTATATTTTGTTTATATGTAAATAATACTTATTTAACTAAGTCTGTGTCTTGGCTTTATCACACATCCACGCTCTGTTAAAATTCTCTGCTCAGTGTTGTCGAAGGTTTCAAGCCTAGCTAACCTAGCTAACCAACACTAACCACAAACTATTGTTTAGCTTTCATTTCTTTAGAAAAAATAATAATCCCAAAAAATAACCCAAATCCAAAGTAAACCAAAAACTGATTTTCTTTGTAACGTGAAAACATTGAAAACGTCATGATGATAGACTATTCAGTTCTCTATATAAGATATAATATACAGTGTTCCCTCGATTTTTGCGGGGGATGCGTTCCGAGACTGCCTGCGAAAGTCGAATTTCCACGAAGTAGAGATGCGGAAGTAAATACACTATTTTTGGCTATGAACAGTATCCCAAGCCTTCCCTTAACACTTTGAACCCCTAAATTACAATTTCCCATTCCCTTAGCAACCATTTAGATTATTACTCACCATGTTTATTTATTAAAGTTTATTTTTAAAAAATGTTTTTTAAAGGCAGACGAAAGTTTGGCAATGACATATGACGTCATTGGGCGGGAAAAACCATGGTATAGGGGGGGAAAGTATTTTTTAATTAATATTTTTGAAAAACCGTGGTATAGACGTTTCGCGAAGTTCGAACCCGCGAAAATCGAGGGAACACTGTAGTTCTTTTTAAAAAATGGGAGAGAAATGAGCAGAGGCAACCCATCCTGACCACAGCAGGATTATCTGTGTCCCTTTTTTAACTTTGCAGATAAAGCAAAGTGCAAGAACGAAATACGTATGTGTGTGTGTGTGTGTCTGTTAATGAGGAATGTCCTTCTTGTATCACAAGGAATGTCTTCCAACTCAAAAGTTGGAACTATGCTTCCATATGCAAAATGTAGAATTGTGTCCTACTTAGACTTTATTTTATTGGAGCATGCTAGCAGTCTTTCTTGCTGTGATCATGCCTTTTGGACTAGTTTTATGCAGCAGCAACAATGAGAGTTGTAGATGAAGTCTACATTTGTTCTAAACTTCAGCTTGTGATGGTCTTTATCAACTATAAGAACCCTGACCAGGTTCTGCATTTTCCAATGTTCCTGATGCGAGCAATATTGATCAGAAAAGTATTTGTGCTTAATGGAGTCAATACCTGCAGCTTGGAAGCATGAGCTTGGAAACAAATAATGCGAGGAGTAGCAATTTCATTTATTTATAAGATTATTCTTCCATTTCTTTTGTCATTAGTCTTTATTGATTGGTCAGGCAAGATAGAACTGTGTGTTTAGTCATACTCATAATTACAGGGGAAAGGAAACAATTTTCTCTACCTTTCTCCTACAAACTAGTCCCAGTAGCTAGGATGGCAAATGTCTAAAACAGAGAGCCTGCACTATCTATTTAAGGTTCCTAGACATTAATTTAAATGTTAGCAGAAGCAGAAACTGAAATAATAAACTGCTTGTCTCAGATTTCCATCTTTTGAGTTTTAGAAGACAGCAATTAGGGAACAAGAAAGGCATGGGTAATGCCGTCTGATACCCCCTACTCACATGAATGAAGGAGCACCCAAAGACAGAGATTTAGTTTATGTATTAATGCTCTGCTGAGATCTGCCGTACAATTTTGAAAATATTTTTGCAAACCTATTTGCACAAGAGGCTTTGAATTTTATATGTTATTCTCAAAAACTTTTGAAAATGTTTTTGAATTTAGCTTGCCACTGGTGTAGAGGCAAGGATACTCTTCCTGGGTTGGTGGGGCAAGAATTACCCATTTTTTCCAACATTTGGGGTTTATTTATTTTTATTCGGTGAGGGGCGGCATACAAATCTAATTATTTATTTATTTATTTATTTATTTATTATGTATGTGTTTGTTTATTTATTATGTATGTGTTTGTTTGTTTGTTTATTTATTTATTTATTTATTTATTTATTTATTGGATTTGTATGCCGCCCCTCTCCGTGGACTCGGGGCGGCTAACAACAGCAATAAAAACAATATGTAGCAATACAATAATAAAACAACTAAAAACCCTTATTATAAAAACCAGACATACATGCTGACATACCATGCATAAACTGTAGACTTCCTTGACTCTTCGTATTTCCCATTTCCAGAAGCCTCATTGGGAGAAGTCCCCTCGTGATTTCTTTTCTTGGGATTGGATTGGATTGAAATACAGAAAGTCGGGGAGACTACAGACCCCTGCAATGGTGGTTATCCAGTAGGAGATGGGACATTTAGAAGCAGCTCTTAGCTACCTAATCTGCAAATCAAATGCAGAAATACAAGAATAATGCCAAGCTTTTATTCCACTTTGAAATATGTGATGGAAATTAATTTTCTTGCATTAAACTGAATGAGAATTCATAGGCAAAAAGACCTTGAATATTTTTCACTTGAAATTAATACAGAGAGAGAGAGAACGAGAGAGACAGAGACAGAGAGACAGAGAAGTTTATTTATTTATTTATTTTATTTATTTATTTTGTCCAATACACAGTGAGGGTTTTAGTGGGTATATATCTATATACACACAGTAAAATACATGATGAGGGTTATAGAGGAGATACTCATAGTAAAATACAGTGGTACCTCGGTACTCGAACGCTTTGGTTCTCGTACATTTCGGATAACGAACAAAGTTTTCGGCAAAAATTTGCTTCGGTATCTGAACAAAAATTCGGATACCGAACAGCCACAGAAAATTTTGTTCACTATCAGAAATGTTACCGCCGGGGGCTGTTGCAATCCCAGCAGCTTCAGGGGGCTGAGGAGCTCTCTAAGAGCTCCAAGCTGCAGGAAGGGTGGGGGCGGCTGCAATCCCGGCAGCTTTGGGGGGCTCCTTTCCTCATTGCTTCCTCTTATTACCTGTAAGCAGCTGCAAAAACTTTCTCCTTCCCGGCGGCTTCCCTTCGAGTAGCAACAGCGCCAGGAACGTCATGTGATGAAGGGAAGCCGCCGGAGCCATCTCAGCAGTTGGCGCCGCTCCAGCAGCTTCCCTTCATCACGTGACGTTCCCGGCGCTGTTGCTCCTCGAAGGGAAGCCGGAAGGAGAAAGTTTTTGCAGCTGCTTACAGGTACGAAGCATTGAGGAAAGGAGCCCCCCAAAGCTGCCGGTATTGCAGTCGCCCCCATCCTTCCTGCAGCTTGGAGTACCAAATTTATTTATCCCATAGGAAATAAAGAAAATAGATTTAATTGGTTCCCAGCGAGTTAACAGGGGTTGGGAACCAATTAAATCCATTTCCATTATTTCCTATGGGATAAATAAATTTGATACTCGACCAGATCGGTTCTCGATCACACTTCTGGAACGAATTGTGGTTGAGTACCGAGGTACCACTGTATATCTAAGAAATAATAGAAAAGAAGATATAGTAATAGAACATATCAATGAAAGAGTAGAAGAAGAGATATAGGAATAGAAGAAAGGTATAGGAGATATAGGAGAGCAATATATATGTACAAGATATCAGTCCCTTGGTTGGAATTACATCTCCCAGCATGCCAACTAAACTTTGGAAAAGTTACATAGATGTTCTAGGAACTGCTTCAACATGTGTAGAATGTTAGGTTGGTGAAGATTGTTAAATATAAGAATAACCATTTTCTCCCTTTGCTTTCAGCCAACTGTCTGTGAACGAGAACTGTGTGTATTTGCTTTCCAAACTCTAGGCGTGATGAATGAAGCCGCAGATGAAATTGCAACAGGGGCTCAGGTAAAATTCAGACAATTTACTTGAACAAGTATAAATTGCTTTTACAGAGCAAATTCAGTAAACATTCATCTTTATATACTATTTCTATATCATTTCATTTTATTGCATCTTGATTAATGCAAAGTATTCATTGCACTTTGGTTTTCCAGGATAGCCAGAGTTTGTCAAAAACACCAAACTTTTATGATATAGCAGATGAAAATTAGAGTAAAGCAACTTCTCATGTTTTTATTATGGAACTCAATTTTGTCAGTATTAGATAATCCACATTAGATAAATGATTATAGGCCGTAAGTTGTGATGGTCATAAAGCAGGTCATCTAGTAACTAGACCCTACTTTACAACTTATTTTGTGAATGTTGTTAAGCAAACACCATAGTTGTTAAGGGAACCCATTGTCTGCAATGGGGCATTTTGCTGGAGAGCAGAAGTAAATGCTAGTTTTCTGCAACAATCACAGTATTGTGATCACAGGATGCTTCAAATGGCCGTAAATGTTCAACAGTGCATTGTGGGGAGGGCCTGGCTATAACTACCCTGCAAAAGATACTTAAAAACTTCAGAACTGATTTGTAAGCACCTTTTGCAGGGGGCTGAGCTCTGGTATAACTTTGACTGGTTATATGTATACATTAGGACTGTGCAGCAATTCAGTCTCCAAAGGTGCCTGGAAGCAGCTGTGCCTTTTCCTGAGCTGCTGAATGAGTCTGGAAAATAACCCAGCTACTGTAAGGTGTTGTGTAATCAAGCTTTCCATTTGTATTCCTTTTTGTTTGGCAAAGCATTTTCTGGAGATCAAAGTACCGCACACCCTCAGCAGGTCGGAATGTTATTCTAAAACGATTCCATCCAAACTTCCCATTACAACACCATTCAGAAACTTCTTCAGTCCTCTTTGTGCTACCGTGTTTCCCCAAAAATAAGACCTCGCCTTATTTTATTTTTTTTAACTCTGAAATAAGCACTTGGCCTTATTGCCATGCACTCAAAAGCCCAATTGGGCTTATTATCAAGGGATGTCTTATTTGGGGGAAAACAGGGTAGTTACTAAGGTATTAATAACAAGTGTTGGTTATCACCTATAAAGCCCTACATGGCTTAGGGCCAGACTAAGGTGTTAACAACAAGGTGTTGGTTATCACCTATAAAGGTTATCACCTATATTACATGGCTTAGGATCAGGCTATCTTCGGGACCACCTCCTGCCACATAGGTCCCAGTAAGGGCCCACAGGGTTGGTCTTCTGCATGTCCCATTGGCCAGACATTGTTGGTTGGGGCCTTCTGTGTGGTGGCTCTGGCTCTCTGGATCGAGCTGCCCCCTGAGGTTTATGTTGACCCCACCCTACTGGCCTGCCAGAAGGCCTTTAAAACCTGGCTTTGCCGGCAGGCCTGGAGCCAAGGATAGTTTAACATCAGCGTGTTCCAGACATTTAAGGATGAATGTATTTTTAAATGGTTTGATATTGTTTTATATTGATTTTATATTATTTTTACGTTGTACACCGCCTAGAGTCCAAAAGGAGTTAGGCGGGCAGGCAGGCAGGCAGTTCTTCCATATCTTTATTCTCCAAAGCCAATTTTGTCAAGGAATCAAAATTATGTAGATAGGCAGCCTTCAGATGAGTTAAGCTTTAGGACAACCTCAACCTATGCTGATAACAGGAATGAGAAGTCAGTTTCTTTCTAGGGCTTACCACAATTCCCACCAATGGGAATTAGACCCTTGCAAGAGCTACAGGTTCCATGCTGCTGCCTTCTAACAATGATATTATGGCTGGACAGATACTTGTGTATGTTTGTCTTATGGGTAGGAGGACCAATTAATCCAATACTGAAATTTGCCCAACCACACCTGCTCACTGGCATTAAAATTGCCCATTCATGCCAAGCGTGAGAAAAGAAGAGAAGAGAAGGCAGCCTAAATATATTTTGCTCCATGATGGTTTTTCCTCACTGCCCTTTTTGAAAGAATCCTCTTTTTTTATTTCCCTCCAGAGGACTGAATATAAAGATTTCAGAACTAACCTTGGTGTGAGTCAGAGCCCATCTGGGGCTGTAGGAGGAATCGGAGAGTTACATTAATCAAATCCCCTTTAAAAAAAAATGTTCTCCCTGAATGAATCATTTTAAATCAAAGACGTGTTATCAGAAAGATGGAAGGGCTGCGAACTATATTATTCATTTCATAGCATTCCATTAAGTAAAAATATGTTTACTACTCCAAGTGTTTGAATAGTTGTTGAATGGTCCTTTTAAGGTGTTTCTGTACTACAGTAAATATCACAATGAAGTCAAATAATTTTTAAATGTAATCTTTGTTTGTAGATTGTTGCTGATTTTCTCAATTATTTCAGAAATAAATAACTTTCATTTGCATTCTGAGATATTCAAAATACAGTGATACCTCGTCTTACAAACGCCTCGTCATACAAACTTTTCGAGATATAAACCTGGGGTTTAAGATTTTTTTGCCTCTTCTTACAAACTATTTTCACCTTACAAACCCACCGCCACCGCTGGGATGCCCCGCCTCTGGACTTCCGTTGCCACCGAAGCACCCATTTTTGCGCTGCTGGGATTCCCCCGAGGCTCCCCTCCATGGGAAACCCCACCTCCGGACTTCCGTGTTTTTGTGATGCTGCAAGGGAATCCCAGCAGGGGAATCCCAGCAGCGCAAAAATGGGCACTTCGCTGGCAATGGAAGTCTGGAGGTGGGGTTTCCCAGCGAGGGGAGCCTCAGTGAAATTGCAGCATCGCAAAAACACAGAAGTCCAGAGGTGGGATTTCCCATGGAGGGGAGCCTCAGGGAAATCCCAGCAGTGCAAAAACAGGCGCTTCGGCTGGCAAAAGGGGTGAATTTTGGGCTTGCACGCATTAATCGCTTTTCCATTGATTCTTATGGGAAACATTGTTTCGTCTTACAAACTTTTCACCTTAAGAACCTAAACCCGGAACCATTTAAGTTTGTAAGACAAGGTATCACTGTAGTTTGTTCAGGATTTTATCATAGACTCTGACAAGAAGGACTACAGACAAACATGGCTAATCTAGCAAAGAGAAGGACCAGGGGAAACATGATAGCAGTGTTCCAATACCTGAGGGACTGCCATAGAAGGGGGTCAGGCTGTTTTCCAAAGCACCAGAGGGACAGACAAGGAATAACGGATGGAAGCTGACCAAAGAGAGAATTAACCTGGAAATAAGGAGGAACTTTCTGACAGTGAGAGCGATCAACCAGTGGGACAGCTTGCCTGCGGAGGTTGTGAGCACTCCAACACTTGGGACTTTCAAGGGGAGATTGGACTGCCATTTGTCCAAAGTGCTGTAGGATCTCCTGCTTGGGCATGGGTTGGACTAGATGACCTACAAGATCCCTCCCAACTTAAATAAATAGATGAATAAATAAAAATAATGAAAGAAAGTGAAAGAAAGAGAGAGAGAGAAAGGAAGGAAGAAAGAAAGAAAGTAAGTAAGTCAGTGGGAATATTTTAACATTGTTCTTTTTTAAAGACACTGAATATCAGAAACATGATATAGTCTGAACATTTGTAAAGTAAATCAGATGCTTTTTCAGTGGAATGTTTTTTTCAGTCCATTATCCAACGATGCATTAGGATGTTGCTCATAGGCAGTTGACAGATTGTGTAGCTGAAGGTCAGGCACTAGTTTGTTTCATGAAATGAAATCAAATGAATAACAAAACACCAGAAAATTGTCAATCAGGCAAAACAAAGACAGGCTACTAATAAGGGGTTAGAAACCAGGAGAACAGCTAATACTTTTGAAGATCAGGAGTTTGGAGAACAGAAATAAAGACGTGGATTTCTGCAGCATTGTTCTTCACAAGACCAATCCAGTTCTGTTAGGCTCATGTCCAATCGTCATGGGGAAAATTCATGTATTCCTGACTCATGCTTTTTTCTGGAAGTGGTTTGTCCAGAACTAGAAATAATTTATAGTATTCTTGTTAAATGCTGGTTGCCATTTGAGTCTGAGTCCCTGGGGACAGAACGAGGGACCACTTTCAAGGAGTGGTCCCTTTTTCCCCGAGAGTGGCCTACCCCATGTCTCTCGCCATATCTGCCTCTCCCCAGCAAGACCGGAATATTTCAGCGCTCTTCCACCCCAGAGATAGGTTCCCCCACTCCTCCTGCCTCCAGGCCGCCAGGCAAACTGACCCTTCTCATCCCATTCATTCCAAACATTCTATCTTCCAATCGTATCTATTACTAAAATCTATCATAAGTTACCGTACTTAATTTAATTAAAAATACAATAATAAATTTATTTTAATTTAATTTAATTTACTTAAAAATACAATAATAAAAATACAATACTAATATGCATTCAATCATTCCATCTCAATTATATACACTCTTCCTCTACCATACATCAAACAGATCCACTCCAATTAGTACTACCCCACCCTATTCAATTTATAGTAAAAAATTTAAACCCCCTCTCCCATTTACCCCACCCCACTCCCAAAGTAAATGCGAGAAGACAGGTAAATAAAAACAAGGGGTAAGTATAAAATATAATAACAATTCCTGCTGACGCTGTTCTTTCTCCCATAGATGTAAGATGCTAAGTAAAATATTGTCAATATAGCGTTCTTTCTATTACATGATGATGTGAGCCTTTCATTTCTTAACCTTTACGAAAGCTGAAGGTCCTATATGTTTCCGAAAGCAGCCGAAAACAGTCTTTACATAATTACCAGCTTATGAGAGTAGATTGTTTGTTTGTTTATTATTAGCGTTGGAAGGGACCTTGCAGGTCACCTAGTCCAAACCCCTGCTCAAACAGGAGACCTTACACCACCGCAGACAGGTGGCAGTCCAATCTCTTTTTGAAAGTGTTGGGGCGTTCACAACCTCTGCTGGCAAGCCGTTCCATTGGCTGATTGCTCTCACTGTCAGTTCAGTGATTGCCAGGCCTTCTCTCCAATCAGTATTATCATTTATCAGTCCAATCAAAATGGCCTGGGAAAGGGATGATTTCATGTAGATAAAAGGGAAGAGATGGATTGTTTGGTCATTTGTGTCATGTCATTGCTTAATCTTTTATCCTGAAAAATGTATAATTGGGCTTTGCAAGATGCATTGACTGCTGACCTGCTTTAGCAAATTAATTTCTTGGGGCCGTAGTTTATCCACTAGATAAATTCAATTAATATGTATAGCAACATGTATTATAACGAAGGGGACAAAACAGACTTATGTTCTCACGCCTTTAGGTCTGTTGGCTTTAGAAATATTGCAAAAAAAAAAGGTAAAGAGAATAAAATTGGCAAATCAAAAATAAAATTTAAATTATATGCTGGTGGTGGTGTTCTCAAGAGTTACCCAGCCAAAGATTTTTTAGAATCAATAGTATACAGAAATATGGATTGGGACATCAGTAAAAACAAGGCTCAAATGATAGCGTGGAATTTACCTGAAGAAGAAAAGCAACATTTGTAGAAAATAACAAATTCACTATCTTTGTTAAACCAATTAAATGCCTGTGAAAACATAATGACAATTAATTCAAGAAAAACTATTAATAGACTTGGTAAAATACAATGGTAGATATCTTATGACAAAAGTTAAACTTGTTATAATTAGAAAGAATATAGTCAGTAAAATGAATATTTTTACAAAGATCAACTTTCATATGATTCTAGTAAGAATCATTAAAAAAAAGATATTAAATGAATGGGCAATTTTATTTGAAACCTAAGACTAAGGATTAAATTAAAGGTTTTGCAAGATATGAAAAGTACAAAGTGAATTACGTACACATTTCAAATTATATTATTAAACCAGCTTAATTTGGAATACAGATTGGATTGGACTGGACTGGATTTGGATTGGATTGGATTGCTAAAGGGCTGGTTTAGCTTTGTTGAAGGAGCAGGATTTGTAGGCATGAAAAATATTTTTGGTGGGATATAAACAAATGTGTTTAATATAAAAGACATGACTTCATCCTAAATAATGCACTCAAAGTATGTGATGGAAGTAAATGACTAACAGTCCCTTAAATGCTATAGAATTTGGTCAGTGAAGAGATAATAATTTATATAGAAAGCAAGATTAAAACTAAGGTGAAATCTTTCAAGACAATTTCTGTAGAACATTCAGAAATTCATTGGTTTCACTATCTGCAAATAAGTAATATAATGTTTATTTTTTTAAATCACAAACTCAGGATGGGATGCTCAGGAATTTAGACTAATTTGAAAAACATATAGTACAAAATTCTAAGCATCTATTGTGACTTATTTTAACTTGTTTTCAAATATGATCAAATCAAAGACACTATGATTAAATAGATGCAGAATTTAAAGAGGTCAATTTATATGCAACAGTGGGAATACCAATGGAAAATAAACATACTAAATTCACGGACTTATTACTTTCAGAAAATGATATGTACAAGCTGTTTTTATTTGGCATATTAATCCTTCAGTGATTCCAAACATAAATAACTCATTTTTTTTTTAAATGCAATTATTTTTTTCACACATGCTGGCTACTCCAGTAGACAGAGCTGCTACTGCTATGGCCTGTTTCCCACCATAAATCTATGTATGAGAGAATGGATAAGCAACTACCCCCTGGTTAAGGATAAGGATGGGCAAAATATACTGGGAAAGGTATTGCCCAAACATTTAGGGCTCCAGACACAGGGGATTTAGTAGCTAGCAAACATTAGTTCTGTAACTGACCTCTGAGTGCACCAGCAATGCATTCCAGACCAGCTGAAATTTGTAGATAATCTTCAAAAGCAACTTCATGTAGTCTGAGATTGCCAGAGTATTTGTTAAGATAAAATATTTTTTTTAATTTTAATTTAAAATTTTTCCAATTTACATATCAATAAACATTTTTAACATCTCAGACAGTTATTGACATTTATTGCCATACATCTTTATGTATTATTTACATTTATTGCTATACATCTTTATACAAACTTCCAGCAGACGTGATTGGTAAATCCACAGTAACTGAATTTAAACATGCCTGGGAGAAACATATATCCATTGTAAGATAAAATACAGGAAATAGTATAAGGGCAGACTAGATGGACCATGAGGTCTCTTTCTGCTGTCAGTCTTCTATGTTTCTATGTTTATTTCTGTTCTAACCAATTTACCACTTATTCCACACCTCATAAAATTCTGTTTCTTCCTGACATATCTCTGCACATTCCAGTATCTTATAATCCTTTCATTCGAGTATCTGTATAATCCTTTCATTGCTTGGTGCATTTTTCATGTTTTCAAGGTTGACCGTATACAAGGTATGCAAGATAAAACAATTTTTAAAGGAAATTATTATTAAATAGCATCAATAGTGTAAATCATATTTAGGAATTTTTGTTAAGGTCTGGAATAATTATTTTATGAGAGGTTTTGTTGTTATTTTTTTTAAAAAAATCTCATTTAAAACAACAGTTCTCTATCATTTATACCTATTCACACAATATGGATTTTATAAGTTTTCCATCCATTTTGATTGGAGAAAAATATTTTAGTCATGTACATATTTCCTGTGCTTGGCTATGGGAGAACTGAACATTTTCTTCAATCTCACTTCAGTTTTGGGTACAGGTAGTCCTCAACTTAGAACAGTTCATTTAGCGGCTGCTCAAAATTTCAACAGCATTGAAAAAAGCGACTTATCACCATTTTCCACACTTATGACATTCAGCATCCCCATGGTCATATGATTTGCATTCGGCTCAGGGGTAAAATGCAGTAGGTTGTGACAGTTTCTGGAGACCTGGTAGTGGACATTTTGAGTGGTTTGAAGAACTGGCAAATACCGCCCCTAGCTGGTCCATAGTAGGGTAGGAATGGAGATTTTGCAATATCTTCCCCCTTGAGTGGGATGGGCATGGAGATTTTGCAGTATCCTTCCTTTGCCGTGTCTACCAAGCCATGCCCACAGAACCGGTAGTTTTTTAAAAAAAAATGGATTTCACCACTGGTTCCAATGCTTGACAACTGACCCACATTTATGACTGTTGAAAGTGTCATGGAGTCATGTGATCCCTTTTGTGACTTTGACAAGCAAAGTCAATGGGGAATCCCGATTCATTTAACAACCATGTAACTAATTTAAGAACTGCAGTGGTGTAATATCCTGAGTCTCCAGAGAGGGGCGGCATACAAGTCTAATAAATGAAATGAAATATAAATTTTGAGCTCAATTGTAGTTGTAAGTTGAGTATTTATTTATTTTACAAAAAAACAATTAAATTCTTTAAAAATTCTGTAAAATTCTTTAAAAATCAATAATATATATATATATATATATATATATATATATATATATATATATATATATATATATATATATGTCACATGTTTAAGCTGAATTTGAAAATTAAGGGAGACTAGGATAGATCTATTTCGGCCTTATTTTGGCCTCATCAGCTAGCCATACCCACTGGGACTTGAACCTGCAACCTTTGCCTTGTAAGGTAGAGAATTATCCTCTAGGCTACAGTATCCAACTCACAGCATATATAAAAAAAGAACAGTAGTATAATCCAATTAGTACTACAATATTAAAAACAATTAGAAAGAGAAGATTAACCTAAAAAATTAACTTATTAACCAAACATTCAGCAATCATACTTAAGGCATTCAGTGGTCAGGGGAAGATCTAAGAGTCCCAAGCCTGGCGGCAAAGATGAGTTTTTAAGCTCTTTCGGGATGCAAGCAGGGAGGGGGCAGTGCGAATCTCTGGGGGGAGTTGATTCCAGAGGGCTGGGGCTCCCACAGAGAAGGCTCTTCCCCTAGGTCCCACCTGTATTGAGTTGGCCTGGAGTTTTTCTGGTAGATCATCAGTCCAGTAATGTTCAAATCCTGCCTCAGATCAGGGGTCAACATTCACAGAGATTTAGTAGTCAAATGTCATTAATTGGCTTACAATTTCATACGATTTCCAATGAGGACCTGTATACTGCACAAGTCAAAAAGAGGGCTGTGTAAGTATTTATAGATTCCTTGCATCCTGGACATAAATTGTTTCAAAATGATATCCTCAAAATGATGCTATAGTATAGAGCACTGCGCACCAGAACTAGACACAAGAACGTTTTTCCCCCGAATGCCATCACTCTACTAAATAAATATTTCCCTCGACACTGCCAAACTATTCATTAAGTCTGCACTATTACTATTAATCTTCTCATCATTCCCATCACCCATCTCCTCCCACTTATGACTTTATGACTGTAACTTATTGTTTCTATCCTTACGATTTTTATTGTTTCCTAGTATGATGTGATTGCTTGTTTGTACCCTATGACTATTTATTTATTAGATTTATTTATTAGATTTGTATGCCGCCCCTCTCCGAAGACTCGGGGTGGCTAACAACAATAAAAAAGGCAATGGAAACAAATCTAATATTAAAAATAATCTAAAAAACCCCAATTTAAAGAACCAATCATGAAGTGTAGCATTATATTTTCTTTTTATGTATACTGAGAGCATGGGCAACAAAGAAAAATTCCTTGTGTGTCCAATCACACTTGGCCAATAAAGAGCTCTATTCTATTCTATAAAACAGAAGCTTCTATTCTACTAGTTTTTCTCATCATTCCTATCACCATGTTGACTGCATGACTGTAACTTGTTGCTTATATCCTAAGATTTTTATTAATATTGCTTCTTCATTGCTTATTTAACCCCTATGACAATCATTAAGTGTCGTACCACATGATTCTTGACAAATGTATATTTTATTTTATGTACGCTGAGAGCATATGCACCAAGACAAATTCCTTGTGTGTCCAATCACACTTGGCCAATAAAAAATTATATTCTATTCTTCTGTACTTTTAACCATATAGATGTGGACTCCACCAAAATTTGTCATGTGTACAGAGAAGGAAAGAAAACCTGTTAGTATACACCAGGGGTCCCCAAAATTGCCAACTTTAAGTCCACAAGCCTTAACGTTGCCAAATTTGAAGACCTCTGGTATACGCCTTGAACATTTATGGACTGAATAATCTGAATCCTTGAATGAATGTTCAAAACCATGCCTTTAATAATTTGAAGAAGTAAATGGGTTTCAGCCAGAAGAGAAGTTGCTCAAATAAAGGACCCAAAGCAAATTTTACAAACTGAGACAGGGTCCTGTTGCCTGTGCATACCGTTTGACACTCCTATTAAATTATTTTTCTCTTTTAAGATCATTTGTATTTGAAACCCTACTAAATTTTAGCAAAGCTCTGGTCCAGATCTGTTGGCGAATCATATTTGTGCTTATTTGGAGAGAATGGGGAAGTCTTATTTTTAAACTTTCTTTTGTCTTTTCTTTTTTCTAGGTTGTAGACTTACTCGTATCTATGTGCCGTTCTGCATTAGAATCCCCAAGAAAAGTTGTCATTTTTGAGCCATATCCTTCAGTAGTAGATCCTAATGACTCTCAGATGCTAGCCTTTAATCCCAGGGTATGTATCGTTTGTATTTGGAGGGGAGGAGTGTTGATATGGGCAAAGAAAACTGCTTCCTTCCTTTTCCAAATCCTTGAAAGATGACTGAGATCAAGGCTCAGATAAAAATTATGTACCCTTTGTGGTTACTTATAAATGTCATAAACATTCAGTTTGCACATTGTGGCAAAGCTATAAAGTGATTTGTTGCTTAAACTAGATCTTCTTTTACTTGTATGAAACCATAATTTACAGATCTCGGTAACTTGGGTGAAGGGGTGAAATCCAGCAGGTTCTGATAGGTTCTGGGGAACCGGTAGCGGAAATTTTGAGTAGTTCAGAGAACTGGCAAATACCACCTCTAGCTGACCCCAGAGTGGGGTGGTAATGGAGATTTTGCATGCCTACCAAGCCATGCCCACAGAACTAGTACGGGAAATTTTTGAATTTGACCCCTGGTTCATACAATATATTAAACCAAAACCAAGCAAACCACATTATGGCTTAGTTCACTCTTACATCTGCACTTTAAGATATCAAGCAAAGGCATTTATAAGACATAAAATCTTTGTAACTAAATTTTCAGAGCATTGCAGAGCACCTTCTGTAACCCTCTGCCAGAGAAAATGCTTGGCTTCATAGCTAGAGGTATAACAAGCAGAAAGAGGGAGATTGTGATCCCGCTGTATAGAGCACTGGTGAGACCACATTTGTAATACTGTGTTCAGTTCTGGAGACCTCACCTACAAAAAGATATTGATAAAATTGAACAGGTCCAAAAACGGGCTACAAAAATGGTGGAAGGTCTTAAGCATAAAACGTATCAGGAAAGATTTAATGAATTCAATCTGTATAGTCTGGAGGACAGAAGGAAAAGGGGGGACATGATCGAAACATTTAAATATGTTAAATAAGGTCCAGGAGGGAAGTGTTTTTAATAGGAAAGTGAACACAAGAACAAGGGGACACAATCTGAAGTTAGTTGGGGGAAAGATCAAAAGCAACATGAAAAAATATTATTTTACTGAAAGAGTAGTAGATCCTTGGAACAAACTTCCAGCAGACATGGTAGATAAATCCACAGTAACTGAATTTAAACATGCCTGCGATAAACATATATCCATCCTAAGATAAAATACAGGAAATAGTGTAAGTGCAGACTAGATGGATCATGAGGTCTTTTTCTGCCGTCAATCTTCTATGTATCTATGTTTCTAAAATGACCTCCATTTTCACTGGCAGAGGCACTACTGTCCAGTCCTTTCCTGTTTCCAGGGTGACCTCATAGAGCAGATCTAAGCACCACATAGGTCAGATTCCCCTCCCCCAGGCCTTGTGTTTGACTCTCCTGTTATAAGAGATATACAGTGGTACCTCGGTACTCGAACGCTTCCTTTCTCGTACATTTCGGATAACGAACAAAATTTTCGGCAAAAATTTGCTTCGGTATCTGAACAAAAATTCAGATACCGAACAGCCAGAGAAAATTTTGTGCATTATCCGAAATGTAATCCCGGCAGCTTCAGGGGGCTGAGGAGCTCTCTAAGAGCTCCAAGCTGCAGGAAGGGTGGGGGCTGCTGCAATCTTGGCAGCTTCTGGGGGCTCCTTTCCTCATTGCTGCCTCTTATTACCTGTAAGCAGCTTCAAAAACTTTCTCCTTCCCTGTGGCTGCAACAGCGGCGGCTTCCCTTCCAGTAGCAACAGCGCCAGGAATGTCACGTGATGAAGGGAAGCCGCCGGAGCCATCTCAGCAGTTGCTGCCGCTCCAGAAGCTTCCCTTCATTACGTGACTTCCCGGCGCTCTTGCTACTGGAAGGGAAGCCGCCGCTGTTGCAGCCACAGGGAAGGAGAAAGTTTTTGAAGCTGCTTACAGGTAATAAAAGGAAGCAATGAGGAAAAGAGCCCCCCAAAGCTGCCGGGATTGCAGCAGCCCCCACCTTTCCTGCAGCTTGGAGTAGCGAATTTATTTATCCCATTGGAAATAAAGAAAATAGATTTAATTGGTTCCCAGCGAGTTAACAGGGGCTGGGAACCAATTAAATCCATTTCCATTATTTCCTATGGGATAAATAAATTCGGTACTCGACCAAATCGGTTCTCGACCACACTTCTGCAACGAATTGTGGTCGAGTACCGAGGTACCACTGTACTTAATATACTTTAAAACATGCAGTGAGGAAAAGTAATTTTTCCTTTCTTTCGCAATAGAAGAAGAATTATGACCGGGTCATGAAAGCATTGGATAGCATTACTTCCATACGAGAAATGACACAGGTAGGCAAAATAAATAAGTAAATGAATTGTTATTACAAGTGTTATCACATGATACCTCTGTTGATTAGTTTTTAGCACTGTGTGGTTGTTGTTTTACTAGAGCCGTGCAAAGAAAGCCTATCAAAATAATCTTTGTGTAGATAACAAGTTGCAAGGTAAAATCAGTGTACCAGAACATGGACAGATCAAGCTTAAAGGTTGCCATCGATATCATTTGCCATTACAAGAAACATTTCATTCAAAATAGGGGCGGGACTGCCTGTGAGTAAATAGATTATTTCGCTGTCTGGGGAATACAGCACTAACCAGCAGCCCCTTGCTGTATTTTTGTGTGTTTATTCCTTTATTCGTGTGCATTCTTAGGAACAAGCCAAAGAAAACTGCCAAGGGAAAAATACAGATTTGTGACAATCTGCTTCAATGACACTGATGGTTTTGCAAGTAAAAGCTTATTCGCTTAAGCGAAGCAGGAGAGCATTTGGAGATGGAAGAGGGCTATATTGTGACGCCACTAAAAGTTCTGCTGAAGCTAAATTTGATGTGTCTCTTCAGATTGTCCAGTCAAAACGATGTACTAAAACGTGGTGACATTCACTCAAGGTTTAATATTGGGTCACAATATATATATGTGAATGTGCAAATTTACCAGCCCTTCTTGTCAGGGTAAACCCCACTTTCCTAAAAGCGCACCCTTCTGTATACCACTGTATACTACTACAGTAGCTTACAGCGTAGGAGCTGCAAGGGGATGGGCAATATTTTGAAAATGAGAGGAAGGGGGACATTAACACCCTTGAAAATGTCCAAAGATACTTCACCAGAAGAGCCCTTCACTCCTCCACTCAAAACAGAATACCCTATGAGACTAGACTTTCAATCCTGTGCCTAAAAAGTTTAGAACTAAGACGCCTTTAACAAGATCTAAGTATTGCCCACAAGATCATATGCTGTAATGTCCTGCCTGTCGGCGACTACTTAGCTTCAACCACAACAACACAAGAGCACACAACAGATTTAAACTTAATATTAACCGCTCCAAAATTGACTGTAAAAAATATGACTTCAGTAACCGAGTTGTTGAAGCGTGGAACTCATTACCGGACTCCATAGTGTCATCCCCAAACTCCCAACACTTTACCCTTAGATTATCTACGGTTGACCTATCCAGATTCCTAAGAGGTCAGTAAGGGGCGAGTACAAGTGCACTAGAGTGCCTTCCGTCCCCTGTCCTATTGCTCTCCTATATCTCCTATACCTTTCTTCTATTCCTATATCTCTTCTTCTATTCTTTCATTGATATGTTCTATTACTATATCTTCTTTTCTATTATTTCTTAGATATATTTTACTATGAGTATCTCCTCTATAACCTTCATCATGTATTTTACTATGTGTATATAGATATATACCCACTAAAACCCTCATTGTGTATTGGACAAAATAAATAAATAAATGAAAAATAAATTCCTTGAACAGAATATTTGAGTTGGAACAAGAAGAAATTTCTTCCCAATGTGATAGAAATGTATCTTCTCTCTCTCACTCTCTCCATTCCCTAGTTTACCCTATTCAGGGACACACTAAATAGCATTTTAGAGCATTATTGGTGAAACTTACAAAGATGTATACCTGGATAGAACCTATTGTATTTTATTGATCCTTGTGTTTTGGCACCAGTTTTTAAGATGTATATGTTAGCTGCTTGGAAAGCATTCTATATAAAATTGCTGTGAATAGTGTCCACAATGCACCAATTTATCTTAAAGTTCAGCCATGGTTTTAGCTCATTTTTATGAGCAATATCAGGCATCTCTTTCTTGTTTCAGCACAGATAGCACAAAGAGATAATCAGCATCTGATCTTAAATTAACCAAGTGTTTCCATCATCTGATGTCAGATTTTAACAGAGCAATGGGGATACTACTTTGCAAACATGCTAGGATCAAGCAAGCTATGTTTAACCATTGCTTACACAAACAATTATTCTTCCCAGTTTGTATCTAACAAAGCAATAGCCCTTAGTCTTATATATTATTTCACAGTACTTTTACAGCCCTCTCTAATTGGTTTATAGAGTCAGCATATTTCCCCCAACAGTTTGGTTCCTCATTTTATCCACCCTGGAAGGATGGAAGGCAGAGTCAACCTTGAGATGATGAGATTAGAACTGCCAAATTGCAGTCAGTTGGCAGTCAGCAAAAGTAGTCTGCAGTACTGCATTATAACCTCCACCACAGTTTCTCTCTTTAAAATAGAAAGCAAAAACCTCTGACCTCATGGCCACCTAGGAGGAAGAACACACTTGAGGACATACAACTTTGTGCTTATGAAAACACAAGTGAGAAAGTCAGGGAGTATCACTGTAAATGAATCACCATGTTGGGCTTCTCAAGGAGGATTTTCAATAATTATTGAATACTTGAGTAATTCAATTCAATTCAATTCAATTTATTAGATTTGTATGCCGCCCCTCTCCGAAGACTCGGGGCGGCTCACAACAATAATAAAAACAGTATAATAATGGAACAAATCTAATAATAAAAGTATATTAAAACCCCCCCAACAATTTAAAAACCATACAACACATACATACCAAACATAAAATATAAGAAAGCCTGGGGGAGATGTCTTAATTCCCCCATGCCTGGCGATATAAGTGGGTCTTGAGTAACTTGCAAAAGACAAGGAGGGTGGGAGCCGTTCTAATCTCCAAGAGGAGTTGATTCCAGAGGGCCGGAGCCACCACAGAGAAGGCTCTTCCCCTGGGGCCCACCAAACGACATTGTTTGGTTGACGGGACCCGGAGAAGGCCAACTCTGTGGGACCTTATCGGCCGCTGGGATTCATGTGGTAGAATTGAATAATTGAATAATTAAGACATTCAATCATGTGATTTTTAAAATGAAGTAATGTTTCATTGACATTTGTGGGTAAGTGTGAATTGTTGAATTTTTAAAAAATGCAGTTGGATACTACTTAGTATTTGAGTGGGAAATTACTAAAAAATCCTTAAGAAGCCAGAAATACCTCCAGAAGATGACAATGGCAATCTGTTTGTGGTTTTTTTGTTGTTGTTATTACCAAAGAAACTACATGACTATGCCCATGGGGTCACTAGAAGTTGAGCTTGACCTAAGAAGACTTAAAGTGATAGCTTTTTCTTTAGGTGACTTGCTAAACCGATCTACAGTTTCTTGGCTTAGTAGAAGTACTAGAATATGCACTGGTTTGTATCTAGTTGCAGCATATTTCTTAGTTGATAACTGTACTGTTATTATTTCATAGGCACCTTATTTAGAAATAAAGAAGCAGATGGACAAACAAGACTCACTTGCGCATCCTCTACTACAGTGGTAAAGATCTTACATAGATTTTTATGCCATCTGTTTAATACAGTCAAAGTATTTTTGAAATATTATGATAAGGCCCTAGTTATCTTTTACCTTGTTAACCTGATGTGCAATTTCCTTAAACTGAAGAACAAATTTGTTCTTCCTATCTAAGATAATAAGTATCTTAGATAGCACTTGGGGAAAAGGAATCCTCAATCTGAGTATTGTATTGGCAGTTCTGTGTTAGCAAAAACTTCAGAAGAGAAGGATTTAGGGATAGTGATTTCTGACAGTCTCAAAATGGGTGAGCAGTGTGGTCAGGCGGTAGGAAAAGCAAGTAGGATGCTTGGCTGCATAGCTAGAGGTATAACAAGCAGGAAGAGGGAGATTGTGATCCCCTTATATAGAGCGCTGGTGAGACCACATTTGGAATGCTGTGTTCAGTTCTGGAGACCTCACCTACAAAAAGATATTGACAAAATTGAACGGGTCCAAAGACGGGCTACAAGAATTGTGGAAGGTCTTAAGCATAAAACATATCAGGAAACTCAATCTGTATAGTCTGGAGGACAGAAGGAAAAGGGGGGAATATGATCGAAACATTTAAATATGTCAAAGGGTTAAATAAGGTTCAGGAGGGAAGTGTTTTTAATAGGAAAGTGAACACAAGAACAAGGGGACACAATCTGAAGTTAGTTGGGGGAAAGATCAAAAGCAACATGAGAAAATATTATTTCACTGAAAGAGTAGTAGATCCTTGGAACAAACTTCCAGCAGACGTGGTTGGTAAATTCACAGTAACTGCATTTAAACATGCCTGGGATAAACATATATCCATTGTAAGATAAAATACAGGAAATAGTATAAGGGCAGACTAGATGGACCATGAGGTCTTTTACTGCCATCAGTGTTCTATGTTTCTATGTATCAGCCCAATGCATTATGACAGTGGTGGCGGATCTATGGCACGGGTGCCACAGGTGGTACACGGAGCCATTTCCAAGGGCACGCGAGGCGTTGCTCTATGTCAGCTCCCGTGCACATGCGCACTCTAGCCAGCAGATTTTCATCTGCCTTTTCGGCCATTTTCGCTCTCCTCAGAATTCAGGAAAGCCTCCTGAAACCTGGGATTGGTAAAAAATACCCCTGTGGGCCAAACGGAAGTTCCGAAATGAACTTCCAGTTTGCCCTTTGGGCTGTTTTTTGCCATCCCCAGGGAGACAAAAAAGATTCGCCATCACTGCAGTATGACATTATATGGTGTAATAGGAAAATCCTGTAAAACTTCTAAATTTAGTATTCTTGCCACAGTATAATGAACTGGGGCATTGAATGGTCATGTGGGCATTGTAATACAAAATAAGGTTTCAGAAGTCATAACATTTTATGTTGGATGGGGCTGGGCAGAAAGGATCAAATTCATGCTGAGCTAATTGAAGATGGATTGTGCTCTAACTTTGTAAAACTTAATTAAAAATAATTAAAATGACATAGATTCCTTGAATTCATCAGAGTACATTTTAGTTTGAACTCTAAGATAAGTTCCATGAATTCAACAGGGTACATTTTATTTTGTGACTTTCTATAGTTTTGGTAAACTCTCAATGTTTACTTGATTGGTACAAATAACTAGGCTTACCATGGGGGACAAAATATACCTTGCAGTAGTTGAGCTTCTCTATATAAATGCAAGGAAAATGGAATAAAGACTCCCAACAGTACTTTTTTGGTGTTCAGGGCTAGCATGAAAAACTGTGATTTATTTTGTTTCACATATTCTCTATTTCAGGGTTATTTCCAGTAATAGATCACATATTGTGAAGCTAACTGTGAACAGGGTAAGTTTAATGTTAAGAGCAAGTTGGGTTTCGGAAGAATGCGAGTTTTAGTTTATCAACCAGTAGATTTTGCTTTTCTGTACCTTTTACCTTTTTAAAAAAAATACAACTATTTAATGGTGGTTCTATTCATTAGCTGGAGGTAATGGGAGCAGTTGTATATGAAGATCATCAGGCTTAAACTGATGCCTATTTCTTAGATTTAAGAAAAATTGTCAAAATTAGGGTAGTATGCTTTTTCAAACAAAGCAAATTTCCCTAAAAACAAATTACAAGGATTTACATTCTTAACTTTTTCCATGTTTCAGGGCTGCTGGATTATCTAATATATGATTGGCTCAGCCTTTGTTTATATATAAAATAAGATTGGCTGAATATATCAATGATATCAAATTTTAAGAATAAACTGTTTGGCATAGGAAAATCTTTAAATCTAGAAAAATATGACTTCAATAAATATGCCATTCCAGCTTTCCATGTCACATCCTCAGATCCTCCAGATAAATCTTGCTTTTGCAAATTTTCAGAAAGAGGTACTAACACTAGCTCTTATAGCCAAATAGAAATATCAAAAGTTATTTCTAGAAAAGAATATGAAAAGTTTAGAAAACTCTGGAATACTTGATGTTCCAAGGAAGTCCTTTATGTACCTTAACAGCCATAATCATTCCTTTATTTGTCAACAATCTTTCAATATGATTTACAGGATATATGCAGTTGGTACAAAGTAATAAAACCAGTATAAATTATACACTGTAAATTACAAAAAAAATAGTATAACGGAAAATCTCATTTCTGGTTGATTCCTCAGAGACATTCTTAGATTGTAGCTCAACCAGTTAAATTCATTTTCTCAGAGCTAATGGTTTTCATGTGGGTGTTTGGTCACCAGATTTTATATCATTCATTCATTCATTCATTCATTCATTCATTCATTCATTCATTCATTCATCATTTGGAACAATCAGGTTAGTATGATCACATATAGGAAAAAATCTTTCTCTCTGATTAGAACCATTAGTATCTCTTATTGGTTTGAAAACAGTTTCCATTTTTACCCCATACAGTGGTACCTCTACTTAAGAACTTAATTCGTTCGGTGACCAGGTTCTTAAGTAGAAAAGTTTGTAAGTGGAAGCAATTTTTCCCATAGCAATCAATGTAAAAGCAAATAATGCATGCAAACCCATTAGGAAAGAAATAAAAGCTCGGAATTTGGGTGGGAGGAGGAGGAAGAAGAGGAGGAGGACAGTCACTACCCAAGGAAGAAGGTGAGGGGAGGGGAATTTAAAAAATCCAAAACTTTAAGGCTAAAAAAAAAAAAAGAGGGACTCTGAGGTGTCGAGGAGGAGCACATGCCTCCCATACACCCAGCACAAGGCTGCCTCCCACACTGCACCAGAGAAAGAAACCCAGGTGGGGGAGAAGGGGGAACCTCCTGCTCCTTTGACTGAAAGATGGCTGCTGCTGCTATCAGCTTCCTCTTCCTTCCCATGCTGAAGGGCTCCCCTCTTCTCTCGCTGTGTGGGTGGCAGCGTGAGGGAGTACCACAGTGAAGTGGTTTATTCCCTCTCCAAGCCCCCAGGGAAAGGAAAACGCTCCGTTCACTCTGGGCTGCCCAGAGCAAAGGGAATGTTTCTTTTCTCTGGCTGCTGGCAGGGGTTTATTCCCTCTCCAAGGGCCCAGAGAAAGGAAAATGCTTTGCTTGCTCTGGACTGCCAAAGCCTCCATAAGCGCCACCGAAAGACTCTTCTGGCAGCCCAGAAAAGCCCGAGATGGCCAGGATTTAGAGAGGGAATGGTAGGAAACTGGCCAAGCCTTCGTGCCGCTCTCAAATTTCCTGGGAAATTTTTCTGGGCTCGGGTTCTTAAGTAGAAAATGGTTCTTAAGAAGAGGCAAAAGAATCTTGAACACCCAGTTCTTATATAGAAAAGTTCTTAAGTAGATGCGTTCTTAAGTAGAGGTACCACTGTACTTAGAATATACATTTTATTAGTATTGATAATATTTTGATCCTTTGGAAAAACAGTACAGTGGAACCCCGACATAAGAGCTGCTCTACTTAAGAGCAACTCGAGATAAGAGCTGGGAGGGGAGAGATATTTTTGTTCTACTTACAAGCCCAAATTCGAGATACAAGCGCCAAGGAGCTGTCTCCTGAAGCCAAACGCTAACTTCCGCGTTTGGCTTCAGGAGACAGCTGCGAAGCGGTGCGCGTGTTTTAAAAGGTTGCAGCCGGCCTGGGGGGCTCGGGGGGGGGCTTGCAGCTTTCTTTCTTGCTCTTTTTCTTTCTCTCTTTTACCTTCCCTTCCTCTATTTCTTCTTTTCTTTCTCCTTCCCACCTTCTTCCCTCCCTCCCTCCCTTCACTCATTCCTCTCTTACTCTCCCCTTTCATAAGTTTCCTTGCTTCCTTCCTCTGTTCCTGTCCCTTCCCCCTTTCTTTCTTTCTTTCTTTCTTTCTTTCTTGCTTTCTTTCTTGCTCTTTTTCTTTCTCTCTTTTACCTTCCCTTCCTCTATTTCTTCTTTTCTTTCTCCTTCCCACCTTCTTCCCTCCCTCCCTTCACTCATTCCTCTCTTACTCTCCCCTTTCATAAGTTTCCTTGCTTCCTTCCTCTGTTCCTGTCCCTTCCCCCTTTCTTTCTTTCTTTCTTGCTTTCTTTCTTTCTTTCTTGCTCTTTTTCTTTCTCTCTTTTACCTTCCATTCCTCTATTTCTTCTTTTCTTTCTCCTTCCCACCTTCTTCCCTCCCTCCCTTCACTCATTCCTCTCTTACTCTCCCCTTTCATAAGTTTCCTTGCTTCCTTCCTCTGTTCCTGTCCCTTCCCGCTTTCCTTCCTTCCCACCCTCCGTCCATTCATTCACCCATTCCTCTCTTGATCGCTTAAAGCCGGTCCCTGGTGCAAAAAGGGTTGGGGACCTCTGTCCTACAGGATTGGGTGGCAGAGAAGTTGAACATATGTAAATTTAAAAGTTTAAGAAAGTTTACAAGTTAAGTGAAAGAAACTTCATTATTCATTTATATGTACATGTACATTTCTTCATTAAAAACATGTCTTTCTGCATAATTTAGACTAACTTTGTGAGTTTTTTGAGGGCTGGAACCAATTAAAATTATTTACATTAATTCCTATGGGGAAAAGTCGTTCGAGATAAGAGCTGCTCGACTTAAGAGCCCAGGTCCGGAACGAATTAAACTCGTATCTCGAGGTACCACTGTATATGTGTGAGTCAAGAATTCAGTCCAGGTAAATGTATGGGCTATAGGAAGGTTTAACTCTTTATTTTTTCCAAGATCAAATTCCAATTTAAGATTGTGTAGTTTTCAAAAATAATTTTTGCACACTTTGTCCTTGGCATATCAAAGTGTATGGCTAATGAATAGAAGAGAAGAGAAGAACAGAGTTGGAAGGGACCTTGAAGGTCTTCTAGTCCAATCCTCTGCTTAGGCAGGAACCCCTATGGTTGTGATGGCAAACCTGGTATAGTATGTGTGCCACAAGTGGCACACGGAGCCATATCTGAGGACACTTAAGGCATTGCCCTATGTCAGCTCCAGTGTGCATGTATGTGCTGGCCAGCTGATTTTCCGCCTTGGGGAAAGCTGTTTTCGCCCTCCTTCCCTGAAGCTTCTGGAGTGTGTAAAACAGCCCAACAGGCAAACCGGAAGTTTGGGAAAACGTGCACATTCCCGTTTGTGGTACTCAAGAAGAAAAAGGTTCGCCATCACTGCCCTATAGCATTTCAGACAAATGATTATCCAATCTCTTACTATCATATAATTAGAGTTGGAAGGGGCTACTTAAGCAAAGCCCTTGCTCAGTGTAGGATTCAAATTTAATGTCTAAGACAGATGCCTTTTTTGGACATGCCCAGGGCTTTATAACCCGCTCTCTCTGTGTGATTTCTTCCACTGTCAAAGTTATCTAAAAACTAAAATGTAATCTGACTACCTTTGATCTAAATCCATTATTCTGTGCCCTGAACCACAGAATAATGAAAAAATTAACAAGTACATGTGAATGTCAAACTATTATAGATATAAAACCCATCTCTTCTGCTTTTTTCCTTGTATAGCAATTGAAATTTATGCACACCCCACACCAGTTTCTTCTGCTCAGCAGTCCACCAGCCAAAGAGTCCAATTTCAGAGCTGCTAAAACTCTCTATGGAAGTACCTTTGCATTTCAGTAAGTATTAAAAAATAGAAATAAAGGTATCATTGAATTCTTGTCTCCCCAAATAACAGAGATAGCAAAACAGATCCATTCTAATTTCACTGGTAGTGCTTTTTAATTATACTGCTTTCCTTACTTTGATTTCTGCTTGTCTTGTCTTTTGTATTTAAGTGGATCGCACATTGAAAACTGGCACTCGATCCTGAGGAATGGCTTAGTGGTTGCTTCCAATACAAGGCTGCAGGTAATGAAATGAGAAGAAGTAGCAAATATATAAACATGTTTTGAAAGGCATAAAGACTTAACCTGTCAAATTCTAAGAAAATCATGAGATCCAGGCAATACAAATGGGTATAAAGATGAATTGTAAGCTTAAGCCCCCTAAAAAAATTTAACTATTAAAGGCCAGGGGAAATTAGTGGGAAATAAGAATAGAAGGAATTCAAGGTGGGCTGGGTTAATGTATGAGCAGCGTAATCCTTGTTTACCAAGGTTGTGCACACACAGAAACATTTAGATTGAGATTAGTTGTGAATAACTACTCAGCCACACACAGATATACTAACTTGAATTAAAGTTTACTTTGAGAAATAACATATTCTGATAAACAGTCTAAAGTCTTACTCATAATAAGTCAGAATAACAATCCAAATTTTACCAAGTACAGTGATACCTCGTCTTACAAACCCCTCGTCATACAAACTTTTTGAGATACAAACCCGGGGTTTCAGATTTTTTTGCCTCTTCTTCCAAACTATTTTTACCTTATAAACCCAAGCCACCACCACTGAGATGCTCCGCCTCCGGACTTCTGTTGCCAGCGAAGCGCCCATTTTTGCGCTGCTGGGATTCCCCTGAGGCTCCCCTCTGTGGGAAAGACCACCTCCGGAGGTCTGTGTTTTTGCGATGCTGCAGGGGAATCCCAACAGCGCAAAAATGGGGGCTTCGCTGGCAACGGAAGTCCGGAGGTGGGGTTTCCCAGCGAGGGGAGCCTCAACGAAATCTCAGCATCACAATAACACAGAAGTCCAGAGGTGGGGTTACCCATGGAGGAGAGCCTCACGGGAATCCCAGCAGCGCAGAAACGGGCACTTCGGCTGGCAAAAGGGGTGAGTTTTGGGCTTGCACGCATTAATCGCTTTTCCATTAATTCCTATGGGAAACATTGCTTCGTCTTACAAACCTTTCACCTTACAAACCTCATCCCGGAACCAATTAAATTCGTAAGACGAGGTATCACTGTACATAACCTTTCTTACCAGTTGTCTTTGTCATAATCAGCAAACAAAGATATCAAGCTTAAACACATATAGATCTAATACATAACTACAATGCAGAGAGATTGCAGAGAAAATGCAGAGCAAACCTAACAGTGAGTAGCCATTAACCTTGAGTCGCCAGACAAAGAGAAACAGAAAGGGGGACTCAGAGAAATAAGCTATAAACTCTAGCTCCCTTTTGTGTGAGTCTGCAGCACCTGCAGCCAATATATTGCCAACCCAACAGTTATGGACAGAGTCCTAACAGGCTGGATTTAGATCTCTTATGGGCACAAAGAGATTCATGACTTATGATACCTTTGTCCCCTCCCTTGGGCTCAACCTGATCTTCTACATAATCTACAGTTTCGTAGAATATCATAGAATGAAAAGATGTCAGGTTGACATTATCATTGCTATTGTTATTATTACTTGGAATCCTTGAATTTACTCGTACTAACAGGAACGCAGGGACCAGAATGAGGCCATTTTCACTCTTGAGTTTTGTTATGGATTAGAGCAGTGATTTTCAACCTTTTTTGAGCCGCGGCACATTTTTTACATTTACAAAACCATGGGGCACATTGAGGGGGGGGGGGGCTAAAAAAAGATTGGACAAAAAAATTCTCTTCCTCCCTTTTGCTCTATTTCTCCCTCTTTCTCTCCCTTCCTCTTTTTCTCTCTCTCCATCCCTCTTTCTCTCTTCCTTCTTTCCTCTTTTTTGCTCTTTCTCTCCCTCCCTACATCCCTCTATGTCTTCATCTCTCCCACCTTCCCTCCCTCTCTTTCTCTCTCTCTTGCTTGCTTGCTTTCTCTCTCTTGCCCTCTCTTGTTTTCTTTCTCATTCTCTTTCTCTCTCTTGCTTTCTTTCTCTCTCTTGATTGCTTTCTCTTGCTTGCTTTCTTGTTTTCTTTCTCTCTTGCTTGCTCTCTCTTGCTTTCTCTCTCTCTTGTTTTCTTTCTCTGAGCTTCGCGGCACACCTGACCATGTCTCACGGCACACTAGTGTGCCACGGCACACTGGTTGAAAAACACTGGATAAGAGAACCGTCTGGAAATGTAACAGAAGACCTCCCCATTCCTGTTATTTATTTATTTCATCAATGCTTTTAGGCAATTCAATATCATCAAACAAAAGCCCAAATCACTAAAACATAACATCTTAACATTTCAACATAATATCGTAAAGTAAAAATACATTCAACCAATAACGTATAGCATAGCCATCATTTCCAGAAACTTGTGCTGTAAAAGTTGAGATGATAAAGAGCATCTTGAGATGTCAGATGGTGTATGAGGGGTGTGCATATGTGTGTGTTTGAGTAGCATTTCATCATCCTTGCTTTCTGATAAATGGAAGCTTTGTGATTGGCCGTAGCCAACATAGTAAGCCTTTTGTAAATTCAAATGTATCCCCTGGCCAAAACTGGTCTTAGATTAACATAAGAATCACATCCCAAGTTTATCTTTGGTAAAATGCAACAACTGAAGAATTTACCAGTTTTTTGTTTATTTCAACTTTCAGCTCCATGGTGCAATGTTTGGAAGTGGTATTTACCTTAGTCCATTGTCAAGCATATCTTTTGGTTACTCAGGTGATGTATATTAATCCCTTTGTTCATTTGGGGAATACCACGGGGAGTGGGAAAATAAATAATCAGTCACCTCTGGGCAAGATGGGAGGCGCGTAAATTTAATAAATAAAAAATAAATGTCTGCATTTCTAAATTTCATCTGTCGAATAAGACCACTCCGGCTTTATTCTACATATGCAACATGCCAGAGATTAGGGACAACACCCCCCCCCCCCCCCCACTGCATAGGATGAAATAAAGATGTTCAATTAGCTGAATGTCTCTCAGCTTCAGCAACTTTAAATGTTTGAACTTCAATTCCTAGAATTCAGCATATTGCTGGCTGGAGAATTCTGGAAGTTGGTCTCTACACATTTAAAGATGCTGAGAGCGAGAAACACTAAACTAGCTGAATTCCAAAGTGGAATACAAGAAACTATTTCTTGTTCAGTATGTGGTACCCTTCATATATCAAATGTACTGAAATAAATACCGCAATAACACAAGAGCACGCAACAGGTTCAAACTTAATACAAACCGCTCTAAACTTGACTGTAAAAAATATGACTTTAGCAATCGAGTTGTTGAAGCATGGAACTCATTACCAGACTCTGTGGTGTCAACCCCCAACATTTTTCCCTTAGACTTTCCACAGTTGACTTCTCCAGATTCCTTAGAGGTTAGTAAGGGGCGAGCATAAGTGCACTAGTGTGCCTTCCGTCCCCTGTCCAATTGTCTCTCCTATATTTTATGTCTTTTCTCCCATCCATATATCCTTCCTCTACTCTTCATTGATGTATTCTATTCTCATATCTCTTCTTCTATCCCTTCCCTGATATTTACTACTGCACGTTTTTATTCTCCTTAACTTTCAATTTGTATTGGACTAACTAACTAGATAGATAGATAGATAGATAGATAGATAGATAGATAGATAGATAGATAGATAGATAGATAGATAGATAGATAGATAGATAGATACAGCAGGTAAAATATAAATTTATATCAGGCTGTTCTTTATTAATCTAAGAGGAATCAGAAGGCAGTAGCTGAACTCTCAGTTTTCATGAGCCATGTCATTTATCTAACGTCATTCATTTGTTATTCTGCTTGCCTTCCACATCCCCACGAGCTACTTGGATAAATTAAGATGAAGATTCCTCAAGGGATCTGTTCATACAAGTTTTACTTCCTTTGTGATTACATTTAATCTTCAGTTGTAATTAAGAAATGTCAAATTGTTTTCTATTCTCCCAAGAATATCAGTGGAAATGACGAATTTTTGAGATTCCAAATGTTTGTTGGACTACAATTCCCAGCATCCCTCGCTACTGGCCATTTTAGCTAGAAACTGCAGTTCTCAAAATCTGAGGATGTATTTTACTCCTGAGGTTCCTGCCATGTTTTGTATAAAAGACAAGATACAGAAATACACCTCTCTCTAAAAATTATATATTTAGCTCCAAACAAAGACTCAGACAGGTGCAAAATCTGGGGGGAGGGGAGCTTTATGATGCAGTGGGACGTAATAGCATTTGTCTTTTAAGGCAGTAGTAAATATCACTCAGGTTGCAAAAAAAAATAGCTAGTATAGCATTGTATGGTATCCTGAACTTGAGCTATTTTAATACAGTGGTGCCTCTACCTAAGAACGCCCCTACTTATGAACTTTTCTAGATAAGAACCCGGTGTTCAAGATTTTTTTGCCTCTTTTCAAGAACCATTTTCCACTTACAAACCCGAGCCTCCAAAACTGTAAGCCTCCGTGGGGCCTCTCTAGGAATCTCCTGGGAGGAAATGGGGCCAGAAAAGGAAGGGAGAAGCCTCCGTGGGGCCTCTCTAGGAATCTCCTGGGAGGAAATGGGGCTGGAAAAGGCAGGGAGAAGCCTCTGTGGGGCTTCTCTAGGAATCTCCTGGGAGGAAACAGGGCCTCCACACTCCCTGTGGTTTCAACAATTGCATGCATCATTTGCTTTTACATTGATTCCCATGGGAAAAATTGCTTCTTCATACAAACTTTTCTATTTAAGAACCTGGTCATGGAATGAATTAAGTTCATAAGTAGAGGTACCACTGTACATACATAAACTTAAGATTGGCTCTGCTGATATGAAATTCAGTTTTGACTTGTTTTTAACCTGAGCTTAGCATGCAACTTCCCATTATTTACCAGAAACAGAAATGGTTTTTAGAATGCTGTAAGATTTGGTCGTCATTCTTGCCTATATAAATGTACTTACTGTATTTTTCGCTCCATGAGACACAGTCCTACCTCCCAAAAGTGAGTGGAAATGTTTGTGCATCTTATGGAACAAATATTGCATCACAAACTTGTGAGGTGTATTACCTCAGAGATCCCCAAAGGCAAATCATCACCAGTCCTTTGGTGAATAGCAACTGGGCCACCGCCACAGGGTCTTTTACAGTGCTGAATCCTGCCTCTTCTGTTTTTGTCATTTTTTATTTTATTCATTTTTTATTCCATTTTATTCTCCTTAGACTCAGGGCAGCTTACAACATGTTAGCAATAGCACTTTTTAACAGAGCCAGCATATTGCCCCCACAATCTGGCTCCTCATTTTACCCATCTCGGAAGGATGGAAGGCTGAGTCAACCTTGAGCCGGTGATGAGATTTGAACTGCTGAGCTACAGATCTAGCAATCAGCTTTAGTGGCCTGCAGTATCGCACTCTCCCCACTGCACCACCTTGGCTCACCCTCGTCTGTCTCTTTTCCACAATGCAGGAGTTAATAGACAAAGCTGGCATGTGAGAGGACACCTATCTGTGGTCCTTCCAGGCTCCGCCCCCTGCCCTCACTCCACTCTTCTCCAGTGTTTCCCAACCTCGTCAAGTTGAAGATATCTGGACTTCAACTCCCAGAATTCCCCAGCCAGCATTTGCTGGCTGGGGAATTCTGGGAGTTGAAGTCCAAATATCTTCAACTTGCCAAGGTTGGGAAACACTGCTCTACTCTATATTCAGCACTCTGAGAATATTTTTTTCTTGTTTTCCTCCTGTAAACCTAGTTGCATGTTATGCGTCTTATATTGTGAAAAATACCGTAACTACTAAACTAGAGGCTGCTGGAAGTGAGAATCAGCAATGGCATTAATACCTGTCTGCATTCTGTATATGAAGTGGAATATCCCATACAGTATTTTATGCGCTGCTATGTCTGATGTAAATCCAATGTCTTTAGGGATGAACAAGAAACAGCAGAAGGTATCAGCTAAAGATGAGCCTGCTTCAAGCAGTAAAAGCAGCAGCGTATTACAGGTAAAAGAAATATATGAAGCACTTCAAAAAAGGCATTTACTTTTTTTATGTCTCTCCTTGCTCAAGGCAGGTGCCGGATACAGTGGCAATCTACCCCCAGAGCATCCTTGTTCACATTGGGTGACTCATACAGGGAAGGACAGATCCAGAAAGCCAATGCATTAATATTTGACAAGGACATATCATAATTTGTGTGTGTGTGTGTGTGTGCTGTCCTTCTATTCTTATTCTACCTGCTAATATATTTTGATTTAGAAAGACATTTGGCAGCTAGTGGTGTAGCTAACAAATCCATTCATACAATTCCATCTATAGAGTTCACTTATCCTGTGTTTTGGTATCAGGCTACACACACATACACGCACGCACACACACACACACACACACACACACACACATTTATATATATATATATATATAGAGAGAGTATAAGACACACTTTTTTTCCAATAAAAGAGGGTGGAAATGTTGGTGCATCTTATACACTGAATGCAGCCATTTTTGGCCTTCAAAAACCCCACTCATTATTTCCTCTTTTTCACAAAAAACAGGGTGTGCAGAGGGTTTGGGAGGCCAGAAAAAAGCATTTGTGTGTATGTGTGTGTGTGTGTGTAACTGATAAAATGGAGGGAGACTAGTATAGATCTATTTCAAGCTTTTTAGCTATCATCAGCTAAATCAGCTCTCATCATAGCTTTAACCTCTAGGCCACAGATTCTCCTCCTGTCTCAGCTCGTACCAGGGAAGAGTTATATAATTTTTCCTCTGTCGAATTCCTCTGGTATACCCAAATATGGCAGGGAGCCAGCCAAGGCAGTTAATTAAGGGACCATCCAAGGCAGTTAATTAAATGGCCTAGAGGTTAAAGCTACTGCATTACAGGCAGACTGTCCAGGTTCAAATCCGGTAAGAATATGGCTAGCTGAAGAGAGCAAAAGAGCTGGATATAGATCTATACTAGTCTCCCTTCCTTTTCATTATCAGAAAAAAATATGTTACACACATACACAGAGAGAGAGAGAGACAGAGAGAGAGAAAGAGAGAGACAGAGAGATCAAGGAAGGAAGAGAGGGAGAAAGAGAATACATCTTGATGAGCCAGTGCAATGGGAAGAACAAAATCCATACTGTCAAACATAAGCCCTCCCAGTCATCAGACTCCCTGTTCCTATAGTGAGAGATGGCCAAAGAAGGATAGGGTGGCTGCCTCACAATACACATAGGTTCCCACCCCAAGTCCAACATCCAAAGACTGTAGCTGGCACAGTCTGATAATATGAAAACCAATATCCTGGACAAAACCCAGACCATTCTGGAGTACATCAGGGAGATAGCATCCTGAGTTAGCAACAAACATAGGAGGATAGTCAAGCAAAATGGCAAGACTCTTTGTGGAATGAACCATCAATAGGTAGTTAAGGAGGCAGACATAGGGAAATCTAATTACTGTCTGGAAAGGGCTGGACTAAAAGGCACACTGAGGCTCTGGTTATAGCAGCCCAATAACAGGCACTAAGCGCCAGTCCATAGAAGCAGAGGACATCTGTGGATTTGGTGCTGAGGCAGAACTAAACTGCAGAGAGTCCTTGGGGACATAGTGGCATACAGTGGTACCTCGACATACGAGTTTAATTCGTTCCAGACCCGAGCTCATAAGTCGATCAACTCGCATCTCGAACGAATGCCTTTAGACTTTGTTTTTCGCACCGAGATAACTGGAAGCAAGGAGATTCTTGCGCCACCTAGTGGAAGCTTGGCTCGTATCCCGAATTTGAGCTCGGGTGTCGAACAGAAATTTTGCTCGCGTCGCGGCTCCTAACTTGGAATACTCGCATGTGGAGCAGGTCGTATCTAGAGGTACTACTGTATAAGATAAAGATAAGTGTACTAAATAGCACAACCATGCAACATGTATAGAGACATCTGCACAGTGTATGGACTGGGTATCTTCTTAAGTCCAGAAAGTCATGAAAGATAACAGCTCCAGGCAGACAGGCAGGTACTGACCGGTCAACCAGACAATTATGGCAGTAGACAAAAAGACCAAAAGACAGCAGTGGTGATAGATGTAATGATGCCAAGGGACAGCAGAATAGGATGAAGGAGTATAAGAAGCTAGAGAAGTACGTGGGTCTGATGGAGGAATTAGAGTGGATGTACAAACTCAAGATCAAGGTGGTCCCTGTGGTGGTACAAATTATCAGGGCTTTGACTCCTAAACTGGGTGAGTGGCTCCAACAGATCCCAGAAATAACACCGGAACATCCAGAAGATTAGGAACAACTAATATATCATTTAAAAACCCCAAATTCCCAGGCTTCTGGGAGAGGGCATGAGAAGGGAATTTTATTTGCATACATATAAATGCTCCTAGCAGATACAATCTCTTTTCAGAAGCTTTCATTGGCCCATCAGTTGGGGAAAAAGAACATTCCTTAAAGAAAACTATTCAGCCTTCATAATGTCTGCATAAATTATCTGTACTATTGGATCAAGGTCTTGAATGGACATTGATGACTAATATAACAAATGATTGTGGTTTTGACTACAGAGATTATATCAGTATTACTGGCAAGAATAATTCATGAACCAAAGCATTTTTAAAATATTTGATATAACACTTCCAGTATTTCTTTTCTTTCACAGTTACAAAAAAAGGGGCAGCAGTCCCAATTTTTGCAAAGTCGAAACTTAAAATGCATAGCCTTATGTGAAGGTAAGCATTTATGGTGGGGTGGGGGTGGATAGCTGAATTATATTTGATTTCCTTGCAATTACATAAAAAGTAATCTATTGATTTTGCTGATTTTAACTGTTTTAAAACACATAATTTTTTTATTTTAGTTGATTGCATTTTTATATATAACTTATTCCAGGTTTGCAATCTTTTATTTATACTTGTGTTTTGGTATTTCTGCTGCATACTACATACCCTAAAGAGAAGAAAGGAAAATGGAAGACAGAAACTAGAAGTGGAATTAGGGAAATGTTTACAGCAATGTTTGATCTAACCAGGTGCAGGTGCAAGGTCAGGTGCAATACCAAAGAGATGCTCATAAGCACATTATTAATGTACTCTTTAACAAGCTATTGCTTTCTTTTAATATATTGCCTCAATATTTTGCCCAGTCCTGCCCACCACGCTTTAAAATATTCATAGAAATTGACAGTACAAAGTAGTCCTCAATTTACAACTGCAATTGAGCCCAGAGTTACAGTCACTGGTTGTTGCAGTCATTAAAGTGCAACTGGGCCTGACTTTACATCATTTTTTGCATTGGTCATTAAGCAAACCCCATGGTCATTAAGCAAAGTCCTTATACCTAATGATCTTTTTTTTTTGCTGGGAACTGGACATAAATGTCAGAAACTATCATAAAACATTTAAAACTGTGGTCACGCAACATTGGGATGCTGCAGATAGCTTTAATGGCGAGACAATTGCCATCTTTACCAAGTGCCCAAAGTGACCACAGGGCGGCAGGCAGATGTTGCAATATTGGGTTGTAATAGCTTTTGGGCGGAAGGGTCTACTGTAACTCCAAACAGCTATAAATCGAGGAGTGTCTGCAGTCACAAACCTGAAACTGTAATATGACCCATGAAAAGAAAGTGAAGGATTCAGGGTTTCTGAGCCACCAGAACCGGAAACTCAGTTATATAGCCTTTTTTCAAATACAGTAGTACCTCTAGATACGAGTTGCTCCACATGTGAGTATTCCAAGATACGAGCCACGAAGGGAGATAAATTTCTTTTCGAGACCCAAGCTCAAATTTGGGATACGAGCCGAGCGTCCACTAGGTGGCGCAAGAATCCTTGCTTCTGGTTATCTCGGAGGGGAAAAACAAAGTCTAAAGCCATTTGTTCCAGATACGAGTTGTTTGACATACAAGCTCCCTTCTGGAACGAATTAAACTCGTATCTAGAGGATGTCACACACAGAGTGAAGGGCCACAAAAAAATTTACTACCACACTGTGGCCGTGGCTTATTTTGTGGGTGTCGCTTCATAGTTATGTGACTGGGTGGGAGTGGCTTGACAACCATATGACTGGCTTGATGATCATATGACAGGGGTGGCTTAAAGGTCGTGTCACTGGCTTAAAGGTGACCAACTTGATTGACATCACTCACGTCAGGGGGTTCGGTTAGGGTGCCTGGTCTCTCCTTGCCTCAAAAGAGATACAAGATATTTACTATTACTGAACGTCCAAAATATACTATTTAATCCTACATGTATATGCCATGTGTGCACTCAAAAATATACATCTATTATATGTAAGCTCTATTTTTGCTACCCTCATTGCATTCCCCCATCCCTTATGGGCAGAAGCCAATGACTGCGCGTGCGTGCACACACACACTCACACACACACACACACACACACACACACACACACACATCAAACTCATTCCAGAAGGCATTCCATTCCAGAATTCAGGACATTGAATAAAGGATTTAAATTCAGTTCTGGAGACCTCATCTACAAAATGATATTGATAAAATTGAACAGGTCCAAAGACGGGCTACAAGAATGGTGGAAGGTCTTAAGCATAAAACGTATCAGGAAAGACTTAATGAACTCAATCTGTATAGTCTGGAGGACAGAAGGGAAAGGGGGGACATGATCGAAACATTTAAATATGTTAAAGGGTTAAATAAGGTCCAGGAGGGAAGTGTTTTTAATTGGAAAGTGAACACAAGAACAAGGGGACACAATCTGAGGTTAGTTGGGGGAAAGATCAAAAGCAACGTGAGAAAATATTATTTTACTGAAAGGGTAGTAGATGCTTGGAACAAAGGTCCAGCAGACGTGGTTGGTAAATCCACAGTAACTGAATTTAAACATGCCTGGGATAAACATATATCCATTGTAAGATAAAATACAAGAAATAGTATAAGGGCAGACTAGATGGACCATGAGGTCTTTTTCTGCCGTCAAACTTCTATGTTTCTAATACAAAAAAGCATATACTAATTGAAAATATTTTTTTAAAAAAAATCCTTCATAACATCAAATTCTCCAGAATCTTGACTCCGTTTCTTCAAGCAAAATCCTGGGAAGCTTTGATTTCAATTCTTGACATTGAGCTGATGATTAGATTCTGTGGTCCTTTCAGCTCTCTGATTCTGCTGTGGACCTTTCCGGATCTATGATTCTGTAGCAGATTAATTTTTAAATCTGCTGCAGATTAATTAATTAATTATAGTTACTTACTTTATGCTATTTTAATCATTAGATAAGATGTACGTTAAATATTTTATTATTTCACAGGAAATATTGTGTTCAGTAACCTATCCAGTTGCTCGTTTTGAGGTCTCCAGCATGGTACATCTAAGCGTTAATGGAAACGTTAATCCTTGATTTCTTCCATGCCATCTGCCTGTCCTATATTTGTGGCAGTTTATTTAATTAAAAATAATAACTGGACGGCTGGCACCCTGCAGAGTATCATTCCTATTTTTAATTCCAATGATTTTCTCTCCAACTATATAGACCCACTGATATTCCGAGACCATAAAAATAGCAATCATTTTGAATTTGGTCCTTTTTGTCATCTGGTTCATTATTTTCATTCTGATATGTAGCATTAATAATAATACAGTGATCCCTCTATTATCGCGAGGGTTCCGTTCCCAGACCCCTCGCGATAATCGATTTTTCGCAATGTAGGGTTCCGGAAGTAAAAACACCATCTGCGCATGCGCGCCCTTTTTTCCATGGCCGCGCATGCGCAGATGGTGGAGTTTGCGTGGGCGGCGGGGGAAGACCCAGGGAAGGTTCCTTCGTCCGCCTAGCAGCTGATCTGCTCGGCAGCGCAGCACCAGCGAGGAGCCGAAGATCCGGGTTTCCCCGCTGCCCACGGAAAGGGGAAACCCGGATCTTCGGCTCCTCGCTGCTGCTGCGCTGCCGAGCAGATCAGCTGCTAGGCGGCCGCTCGAGAGCAAGAGGGGGAGAGATAGAGAAAGAGAGAGAAGGAAAGAAAGAGATGAGAGAGGGAGGAAGAGAGTGTGAGAGAGGAAGAAGCAAGATAGAGAAAGAGAGAGAGAAAGAAAGATGAGAAAGGAAGGAAGAGAAATGAGAAAATGATTGAAGCAGAGAATGACAGGAAAGAAAGAGAAAGAGACAGAGAAGTGACTCTTGGTGATGACGTATGACGTCATCGGGTGGAAAAATCGCGATATAGCGTTTCGCAAAGAACGAGATCGCGAAACTCGAGGGATCACTGTAACAACTTTCTCAAATCAACTCTTGTGGATTATCCAAATATCTCTTTACAGTTGTTTTTAATCAAGAGTGGTTTATCACTTCTTTCTTTTTTCAACCTCCAAGCCTAGTCTGTTGCTTTGATATTTCCTAGTGGTCTGTGAACGGAGCAATGACCAGTTCTGTTCCTGCTTAGCCTTTTTCAGATTAATTCAGGTCTGCTATATATTGCCATTGTTGCTATTATTATTATTGCTTTCGAGTCAGTGTAGCGTCCTTGTGACTGCCTGAACAATTCCCTGCAGTTTTCTTGGCAACATTTTAGAAGTGGTTTGTCATAGCCTTATTCCTAGGGTTGACAGAGAGTGACTGGCCCAAGGTGACCCACCTAGCTTTGTTCCTCAAATAGAATGGAATGGAATAGAATAGAATCGAATGGAATGGAATAGAATAGGGTGTTTACGGCAATGCAAAATAAAAGGGCGGGATGGTGGCGGGCAGGGCGACGTGTAAGGACAATACTCCAGCGGGTATATAGAAGAGAATAGAATAGAATAGAATATATTTTTTATTGGCCAAGTGTGATTGGACACACAAGGAATTTGTCTTGGTGCATATGCTCTCAGCGTACATAGAAGAAAAAGATACATTTGTTAAGGATCATGTGGTATAACACTTAATGATTGTCATAGGGGTCAAATAAGCAATGAAGAAACAATCAATTTAATACAAATCTTAGGATACAAGCAGAAAGTTACAGTAATACAGTCCTAAGTGAGAGGAAAAGGATAGAAACATAGAAACATAGAAGACTGACGGCAGAAAAAGACCTCATGGTCCATCTAGTCTGCCCTTTTACTATTTCCTGTATTTTATCTTACAATGGATATATGTTTATCCCAGGCATGTTTAAATTCTGTTACTGTGGATTTCCCAACCACGTCTGCTGGAAGTTTGTTCCAAGGATCTACTACTCTTTCAGTAAAATAATATTTTCTCAAGTTGCCTTTGATCTTTCCCCCAACTAACTTCAGATTGTGTCCCCTTGTTCTTGTGTTCACTTTCCTGTTAAAAACACTTCCCTCCTGAACCCTATTTAACCCTTTAACATATTTAAATGTTTTGATCATGTCCCCCCTTTTCCTTCTGTCTTCCAGACTATACAGATTGAGTTCATTCAGTCTTTCCTGATACGTTTTATACTTAAGACCTTCCACCATTCTTGTAGCCCGTCTTTGGACCCGTTCAATTTTGTCAATATCTTTTTGAGGTCTCCAGAACTGAACACAGTATTCCAAATGTGGTCTCACCAGCGCTCTATATAAGGGGATCACAATCTCCCTCTTCCTGCTTGTTATACCTCTAGCTATGCAGCCAAGCATCCTACTTGCCTTTCCTACCACCCGACCACACTGCTCACTCATTTTGAGACTGTCAGAAATCACTACCCCCAAATCCTTCTCTTCTGAAGTTTTTGCTAACACAGAACTGCCAATGCAATACTCAGATTTAGGATTCCTTTTCCCCAAGTGCATTATTTTACATTTGGAAACATTAAACTGCAGTTTCCATTGCTTTGACCATTTATCTAGTAACGCTAAATCATTTACCATATTACAGACCCCTCCAGGAATATCAACCCTATTGCACACTTTAGAGTCATCGGCAAATAGGCAAACCTTCCCTACCAAACCTTCCCCTATGTCACTCACAAACATATTAAAAAGAATAGGACCCAGAACAGACCCTTGTGGCACACCGCTTGTAACCTGTCTCTGCTCAGAATACTCACCATTAACAATAACTCTCTGATGTCTATGCTTCAGCCAGCTTGAAATCCACTGAACTATCCAGGGATTAATTCCAATCTTCACTAATTTATCTATCAGCTCTTTATGTGGAACCGTATCAAAGGCTTTGCTGAAGTCCAGATAGGCAATATCCACGGCACCACCTTGATCCAACACCTTTGTGACATAGTCAAAGAACTCAATGAGATTAGTCTGAAACGATTTGCCTTCAGTAAAGCCATGCTGATTTGGGTCCAATAAGTTATTGTTTTTTAGATGCTGATTTATCCCCTTTTTGAGTAGAGTCTCCTTCATTTTAACTACAACTGATGTCAAGCTAACTGGCCTGTAGTTACCAGCTTCTTCTCTACTGCCCTTCTTGTGGATAGGCACAACACTGGCCATTCTCCAATCCTCAGGAACATCTCCTGTTAACAGGGATTTGTTAAACAAATCAGTCAGGGGGGTAGCAATGACAGATCTGAGTTCTTTAAGAACTCTGGGGTGAATGCCATCTGGACCCATTGCCTTATTTATCTTTAATCTTTCAAGTTCTTCTAAGACATCGGCTTCTAAGATCACTGGAGCTGAATCCGTACAGCTGGAAGCAATGCTATATCCCTCTATAGTATTATTATTATTTTGTAAGGTGTCTTTTGAGAAAACTGAACAGAAGTAGCTATTGAAATGGTCAGCGATCTCCTTATTCCCATCAATGCATGTATTATTCCCGGTACTAAGCTTTGTGATGCTGCAGTTTTTCTTCTTCCTATCACTAATATATCTGAAGAAGGTTTTATCCCCCTTTCTTTACAGATTTGGCAATTTCTTCCTCTTTTGAGGCTTTAGCAGCATATATTATCTGTTTCGCCTCCTTCTGTCTCATTTTATACACCTCTCTATCAGCTATACTTCCAGACTCTTTATACCTCCTATAGGCAGCCTTTTTTTCATTGACTATAGCCCTTACATCATTGCTAAACCATAGCGGTTTCTTCTTCCTTTTACCTTTAGTTACTTGCTTTACATAAAGTCTTGTGGCTTTTAAGATGGCCTTTTTTAATACAGTCCACTGGGTTCTTGCTCCTGCCATTTTATCCCTCCCCTTTAATTCATTATTTAAATATTCCCCCATTGCATTAAAATTTGTTTTTCTGAAATCCAATACTTTGGTTGCAGTATAGGATTGCTCACCATCAGTTTTTACATCAAACCACAAACATAGATGGTCACTGCAACCTAAATTTTCTCCCACCTTGACCTCTGAAACCCGATTCCCATTGGTAAAAACTAAATCTAGAATATTCTCCCCTCTAGTTGGTGTCTTAACTAGCTGTGCCATAGCTGCTCCTGTAAAGGCCTCTACTATATTCTTACTTTTGCATGTAAGGGCACTGGGGATATTCCAGTCAACATCAGGCAATGGGGTTCGAACATATTGTTTTCCAGTTTTCAGTCCAGTGCCTTAACTATTACACCAAACGGGCTTTTTACTTGATGTAATTAAGCTAGTGACAAATTACGTTGGCCTTTAATGTTGATGTTTAAAAAGTTGACATTCACCCATAAGAGCCTTGGCTGCAATTAATAAAGTCAATGAATGTCAGATTCTGATAATCAGACCACTTATTAGAATTTAGAATGCATTTTATTTTCAGCGCATCAGATCATCAAATATTAACCACTCTCCCAAATATCTCTCTCTCTTTCAGTGATAACTTCACCAGATCTGCACAAACATGGGGAGATATGGGTAGTTCCCAACACTGATCACGTGTGTACGAGATTCTTCTTTGTGTACGTACTGCAGTCTTTCAGTTGAATTATTTTTTTACTGAATTGAAGTTTATATTTTTATACCAAAACATACAGAATGCTATCTGGTTTTCATTATACTCTTAACATCTAGCCACATTGCTTTCTATTTAAAAACTTTTGCCTACAGGAGAAAAAAAAAAAACTAGCCAATTTTTTCATGATCTTCCTTGGCAATATTAAATACAGAATATTTTTCATTGAATATGGAAGAGATAAAATATGGACCATTAGAACCCAGTTAGAGCTAAAATGACAATACAATAACAATTACAACAGCAACAACTACAATGTCAATTATCTGCATGTTACACAAATTCCTTGGAAGTTTAACACATGGTTAAAATAAAGCGCCCCGGGACTAAAAATTAAAAATCTATATATTTACAATAATGTACATAGAATAATGTCGGTTTGCAGTGATTAATCCAGTCGTTTGCTTGTGTTCATCTCAGAAGCAACCAAGACACTTCCAGGTTAAAATGATTAGCCAGTGATATCTCCATTGCCTGGGGGATTCCTGGTGGGGGGGCTCCTTTCAAGTTCCCATTAACGTGCCAACTAAGTGGTACCTATCAGTCTACTTGCTTTCAAACTGCTAGGTTGGCAGGAACTGGAGTGAATGACAAGAGCTCATCTCCCCCCCCCCCATAGCAGCACTTTGATCTTAAATGTTTGTAAACCCAGTCTCCTAACCACCTAACCTACCTCGCTCCTATTAGTCCAGGAGATAGTTTAATATTTGTCTTTAAGGAGAAAAGAGTTTATGATCATACGCTGTTAAAACATTGTTACTCTAAACTTCTTCTATCTTCCGGGTTAAGACCAAGGACAATCAGAGATCTCAATAGAATCATATTGTCCAGGAAGCAACAGAGAGAAACCTGGGAAATATCCCCAATAACATTGACCAGAATGATAGAAAACAATAAGTCTACAAAGGTACCCCATTCGTACTAGAACTGCTACTCCAGCATTGCTTCATTTTCAAGGCAAGAATCATTGGAAAAGCCTTTGGGATAATTGCTGATAGTGTCTGCCTTCAATCTGATAAGAGGGAACAATTGGACAGAGACTGTAGGCAAGCTGGTGCACTTATGCACGTCCCCTTGCTGACCTCTTAGGAATCTGCTACTTCATGGTATCCTGATAAAACCTGCAGACACTACTGCAACATTCTTCAGCAAAGTGACAAGCATTTGTGATATAATAATGCTTTGCTTCTCTGTTTTCCAATGTCATCAATAGTTGCAAGTAGGAATCTGACATTACATCTTCCTTTTTCTTCATTAATAGAGATTAACAAAAATAAAAGCTACATGCAGAAAGGATGAAATTTGAATTTGTCTATCATACTATGGATGAGTTCAAACTATTAAACACTTTTTTTCTATATACTTTCTGTTTTTGTTTAGCTATGAAGATGGCCAAGTAGGCGATACAAGTATAAACACGCAAGAGCCAAGCATCCATAAAGAGATCCTCCGAGTCATTGGTAATCAAACTGCTACTGGTTGAAAGGACCTCTTAATTACTTCTTGTGTTTTGGGAGCCTTCCTCAGTCTCAAAGCTGGAATTTGAACTGAAGAAGACATAGTGTAAAAAAAAGTTTCTTTTTTTTTTCTTGAACAAGTTAACCCTTTGAATACTTTTTTCTTACTTAGTATTTCTTATCACAAAAATTTATGAATATATATATATATATATATATATATATATATATATATATATATATCCCAAAAGTAGGGAGATATGTTGATACAATTATGCAGATGATAATTGAAAATAAATTTTGATTGTTCACAATAAACATACTTTGAAAAGGAATTTTGTGCTGCTATTTTTATATTAAAGATTTGAATTGGATTATTTTACTATTGTAAATCTGTAGTTCTAAATGTGGGATGAGTACAAGAAGGCATCTACTTCTTTTTAAAAAGTGGGATCCTACCTAAGGGGAATTCCTGAATATTTGCATTTTAATACACCATAGGAATAAGTTACTTGAAATTTAATAAACAAGATGGAAAGGTTAGCTATATTATATTTTCTCTTTGTGCAAAAGATGTATGGGAGCCAAAACATTCCAGAAAGAATGCCTTTCTGTTCTGTTGACATAATATGAATTTGCCATAGCTTAACATTATTTTATTAATTGTCGGTGTAACAGCACATATCTGAATAGGTTTATTCCTTTAGATCAGAGGTCTTCGAACTTGGCATCTATAAGCATAGCTGGATGGAGAATTCTTGAATTTGAAGTCCACAAGTCTTAAAGTTGCCAAGTTTGAAGACCCCTGTTTCTCTCTTAAATTCTTGGCAATACATTTTTTCCCCCCTGTAAGTGCAGAAGAGTTTCTGTAAGTGCATAAGAGTTTAATTAATATATGATCTTGTCTATGCTACCTTTATGAAAATTTCAAATTAGTATCGACAAAGCACGGAGTTTTTACAGTTCAGAAAAAATCTGTGTTCTTTGAATTTTTTACACAAGCATATAGCAATAGTCATCTGACCACACACACACACATACATATGCAGGTGTTCTACAAATATAATTGCAAAACTTTTACTGTTTTTTCCTTCCCAATGAAAACATGCTTTTGGATGTACAATCTTTTCAATTTCACTGTGTACACATAAACGGTAAAAATCACACTGATCATATTTACAGAGCTTTTTCACACGGAACATGTAGGTTCTGCATATATTTATAAAGTGGAGTAGCTAATGAGCCTTGGATATGTGCCCCTTTTCTCACCATTTTTAAAAACCTCTGTTTGAACTAGACTCACACATACACAGTGTTACTTGTACCCATTCATTGCATTTTTCAGGATACAAAACAATTTCTGGCTACTTGCAGTGATCTTGAAACACAAAGAAGAATCTATGCCCAAGAAAGACCCAAGGCTACTAATCACTCCATACATTACATAGAGTTCTAGAGAATGTGAGAAACAATATATAACTTCTATCACATTAAGAGCTGAGTTTGCTCTCTTACCACTTTACACACATTGTAAATTTACAATCACACTTAAAGGCCAACCCAGCAAATTGGTGAGCATCTGTTCTCATTCATCCTGAGGGTTGTTGTTCTTATTATCTATTTTGTTTTGACACCAATCTGTAATGAGAAATTTCTTGTTTCATTGCCATTCATTTTATTTAAAAAAAAAACAAGGTTAATTTAACATATGACTTAAAATTAGAGTAAACTTCTAACCAGTGCAATAGATAGGACAAGCTCCTCAATTGATTGGTACCCATGAAAACAGTTATTTTCCTACATGGGTTGTAACATTTTTAAAAAATACTGGTAAAAAAAAAAGGAACATTCATACAGGAAGATCACAAGTTTGCTGATTTAGTTGATGTTTACAGTAATTGTTGAAGAAACAAGATGAATATAACTGTGGTAGCAGAAACTATCCCAAGTAGAGGCAGTCCTTGTTTAACATCCATTTCCTTAGTGACCATACAAACTTGTGATACTTATGATAAGTCCTTGAAATTTTGGCTGTTGCAGCCAGCGGTAGGCTACTAGCTGGAACGCTCACTGCTTGTGGGGCCAGCACAATTTTAGTAGCGGTAGGCTACTAGCTGGAACGCTCACTGCTTGTGGGGCCAGCACAATTTTAGTAGTGGTAGGCTACTAGCTGGAACGCTCACTGCTTGTGGGGCCAGCACAATTTTAGTAGCGGTAGGCTACTAGCTGGAACGCTCACTGCTTGTGGGGCCAGCACAATTTTAGTAGCGGTAGGCTACTAGCTGGAACGCTCACTGCTTGTGGGGCCAGCACAATTTTAGTAGCGGTAGGCTACTAGCTGGAACGCTCACTGCTTGTGGGGCCAGCACAATTTTAGTAGCGGTAGGCTACTAGCTGGAACGCTCACTGCTTGTGGGGCCAGCGCGATTTTGCTTTTGCACCTGGGGAGGTAGCAAAATCGTGCACGGAGTCAGGTCCGCCCATGTTTCGGCATGCACAGAAGCAAAAAAACCTCACCGAAACATGGGCACACCTGAGGCTCCACAGGTGCAGAAGCAAAATCGCACTGGCCCCACAAGCACTCATGAGCCGCGGCAGTGAGCGCAATTTAGTGCTGCGGCTAGTAGCCCACCGCTGATTGCAACCCACATGTGAGCACATGATTATGATTTAGCTGCTTGGCAGTTGGGCACAATTTCTGACTCTTATCAGGGTCTTGCAATCACATGATTTGTGACTTTCACTGCAGGCTCCTCACAAAAGGCAATGAGGAAGCCAACAAAGAGTCTGAAATCACAATCGTGCGAGGTCCTTGCTTAATGACATATGGTGGTTTGCTGAATGATATCAAATGGATATACCACCAAACCTTTTTTTCCTCAGGTGCCGAATGCGCATGTGAGTGTGCTATTGCGCATTTGCAAGTGCCCACACGCATAATTCAATGTGGGGATGGCGCAAATGGCCTCGTCCGCCCCTACTGGAGGCACTCTGGTGGTCTGAAACAGCCCATTTCCCAACCTTTGGTGGGCCCAGTAGGCTCATTTTTTGCCCTCCCCAGGCTCCAGAGGCTTGGAGCCTGGGAAGCCAAAAATGCCCCCTCTTCCCCGAGACTCTCTGGAAGCCAAAAACACCCTCACAGAGGCTCTCTGTGAGCCAAAAATCAGCTGGCTGGCACACACATGCACATTGGAACTGAGCTAGGGTAACAGCTCACATGCCAGCAGATATGACTCCGTGTGCCACCTGTGGCACCCGGGCCATAGGTTCGCCATCACTGATATTGGAGACACAAGTAATTTGGCTTTGGTGCATAAGTTATCAGTGTACATAACAAACAGCCAAATGGTATAATAATCATAAGACACAATTAGAAGATAACAGGAAAGATGAGACGGATAATATGGTAACTGGAACTGACATTTTAATTGGTGCTATCACATGATTTATAAAGCGATGGAAATTCTAATTGCCATCAATAAAGAAGGACTACTTGTAGAAACATTTTGTCACGTTCATTCGTAGTTCTGTTAAGTATGTATGTGAACAGTGTAGACATATTCAGCTAAAATGGCTTATAGTTCTATCTAGATTGCAAATATCACCACAGCATATAAACCCATATTTCAAATTCTACACATTCAGTGGTAAAAGTATCTTGATAAGCAGTTGAGATTCATTAATAGGCCTATTCATGGCATTGGACCAGAATACCTCTGGATCCGCCTTCTACCGCACGAATCCCAGCGGCTGATAAGGTCCCACAGAGTTGGCCTTCTCCGGGTCCCGTCGACGAAACAATGTCATTTGGCGGGCCCCAGGGGAAGAGCCTTCTCTGTGGCGGCCCCGGCCCTCTGGAATCAACTCCCCCCGGAGATTAGAATGGCCCCCACTCTCCTTGTCTTTCGCAAGTTACTCAAGACCCACCTATATCACCAGGCATGGGGGAATTAAGACATCTCCCCCAGGCTTTCTTATATTTTATGTTTGGTATGTATGTGTGGTATGGTTTTTAAATTGTTGGGGTTTTTTAATATAATTTTATTATTAGATTTGTTCCATTATTATACTGTTTTTATTATTGTTGTGAACCGCCCTGAGTCTTCGGAGAGGGGCGGCATACAAATCTAATCAATTGAATTGAAATTGAATTGCATTGAATATGTGTCCACTGATGACCATCACCCCAATTAATTCTATTTTACCAAACATCTGTATAACTGTTTAAGCATAATTAATAAACTACCCATGCCACCTAATTAGAAATTGCAGGAGACAATAAAGGAAGAATCTATATTAGGTAATAAACAAGCAGGTTTTCATTCTAGGCGCACAACCATTGCTAGTATGATATTTAACTGAGAAATACATCCATGAAGGAAAGATCTCATATGTACACTTTGTAGATTTTAAATTGGCTGTCGGGCTGAAGCCATCGTTTGGAGTCAGAGACTTTGGCCTGCCACAATTAGTATAGTATTGTGGGAATTGGGAGGGGTAGTTGCATGAGAGGGAAAGTTACTAGCCACAACAAATTCCTTCTTGAAAGTCCAAGGTCACCCTTTGTTCAGCATCAGCAAATATAAGGAGGAAGTTTTTGGACTTGCAGACAGGAATTTGTTGTGGCTAGTAACATCCATCCTAGATCCATCCTAGACTATTGCTCATCTGTCTGGAACCCATACCACATCTCAGACATCAACACCCTTGAAAATGTACAAAGATATTTCACCAGAAGAGCCCTTCACTCCTCCACTCGAAACAGAATACCCTATGAAAATAGACTAACAATCCTGGGCCTAGAAAGCCTAGAACTATGGCGCCTAAAACACGATTTGAGTATTGCCCACAAGATCATATGCTTCAACGTCCTACTGGTCAATGACTACTTCAGCTTCAACCACAACAACACAAGAGCACGCAACAGATTCAAACTTAATACGAACCACTCCAAACTTGACTGTAAAAAATATGATTTCAACTATCGAGTTATCGAAGTGTGGAACTCATTGCCGGACTCAATTGTGTCAACCCTTAACCCCCAACATTTCTCCCTTAGACTCTGCATGATTGACCTCTCCAGGTTCCTAAGAAGCCAGTAAGGGGCGTACATAAGTGCACTGGTGTGCCTTTCGTCCCCTCTCCAATTGTCTTTCCTTTCTCTCACTTATCATATATATATTCTTTCATATATCCTCTCCTCTAAGTTCACTTTACCTTTATATATATTACTACATGTCTATTTTTCTTCCTATGTATTTGTGTATTGGACAAATGAATAAATAAATAAATAAAATAAATAAACTTTCCCTTTCATGCAACCACCGTTCCTAATTCCCACAATACTATACTAATTGTGGCAGGCCAGAGTCTCTAACTCAAACGATGGTTTGGGCCTGACATCAGCATTTGATTCCATTTCAAGAGCAGTAGTGTGAAGGAAATGGGAAAATACTGATATAAGACAGATGCTTTCTTATTCAATGCTTTTGTGAAAATTCTATCAAGGACTTACCTAAAATCCTCTTTACTTATACTCTTAGCATTCTCCGTCTAATGTCCAAACATGATACAGTATATAAGTGTTGTGGTTGGCTCTGGCCCAGCTCCTACCCCAAGGACTGTGGATGTGGGGGAGACATCCACATGCTGCAGGCCTGTTTTGCCCCCGGTGGAATCTGCTGATGAAGACTCCTCTGACCAAGAAGACATGAGTGACAGGGAGGAGGAGAGTGTGGCAGACAGCTCAGAAGGAGACCAATTATCTAGCTCCTCCTTGGATTCAGAACAAGAGTTAATGATACAGCCACGCATGCGGAGAGCGATGCATAGGCAGCAACAACTGAGAGATTATTATCAAAGAAAATGAGGCCACCTGTGGTTGGGTGGGGCTGTGGTAATTAGTGAGGCTGCTATAAATAGCAGCCTGTGGGTTTGGCCATTGTGGAGGATTATCTGATCGTTGTGTTTCATGCCTGCTTTGCTGACTTTGACCTTTGTGTGCTGATTTTCCCCCGCTTTGAAACTAAACCAGATCAAAGTGTGTTTCACTTTGTGAAAGAAGAAGGACTGTGAATTGCCTCACAGCTGCAAGCTAAGTATCACAGAACTGATAAGGGACTTGTACAAATTATCAATTTGTTTGGAGACAAGTGCTCTTTGCTATACAAAAAGAGTGCTTCGTTTATTTGCATTTTTGGTATAAAGAACATTGTTTTGAATTTTCAAACGTGTATGTGTCTGAAATTGTATCTGTGCATTTTTGGGAGGATTCTACCAGAGAGCTCGACAGAACAATAAGTGACACAGGTCTGTAGAGATTCTCAGCCATCTAGGTCAGGGTTGTCTCAAATGTGCTTTTTCAGGAGGCAACCTGACTTTCTTGTTTGCAAGAAGCTTCTTCAGCTTTGACAAGATAATGGGGAATGGAAGGATTTATATTCCTTGCAGTCAGCTGGTCATTCACATCTTTTGAGAGGGTTGTTGAAGCACTTGGAGGTTTATGTATGTCCTCTCAGGGTCACCTTAGTAATGCTAATGGTTCCTAAACTCTGCAATTTTGAGAAAAAAGGAAAAGAAAAAAATTGCAAACTACAGGAACCAGGAGCATTATTCAGGTGACCATGGGGACACAAATAAACCTCAAAGTGTTTCAATGACTCTAAATAGTGGTTCTCAACCTGGGGGTTGGGACCCCTTTGGGAGCTGAATGACTGTTTCACAATAGTCACCTAAGACCATGGGAAAAGATGAATTTCCTATGGTGTTAGGAACTAAAGCTTCTATTCTGGTGCATTGAAACATATTTTTACAATCCGACCAATCAGGTGTTTACAGTACAGGTGTCCCTCTGACCTTCCTGCCAATCAGCTTAAAGCTCTGTTGGGAGAATTGGCGCTAGACTTATCATTGGGGGGTCATTGTGCTGTAAGCCGCCTTGAGTCCTCTGGAGAAGGGTGGCCTAGAAATTAGATAAGTAGGTAGGCAAGGTAGATAGGTAGGTAGATCACAACATGAAGAACTGTATTAAGTGGGTCACTGTTGGGTATTTTGATGATTATTAATATTATTTGTATTAGCGGAGTTCAGCTGGCTTAATTTGCAGCGGATTTAGCATGGCAAGAAGTAACACGTTCAGAATCCCATTTGTTAGCAATGAATGACCACTCCTTCATAAAGATGAAAAATACAATCTTTACTTACAATTATGTTGATTCATGCAATTAAAAAATTGCAGGCAGATAAGTTTGTATCCCAGTCCATATTAATAACTTCTGGATGGTCCCATGTGTGAGGATGGCTTTGGATTTCATCTCACACATGTGTCCTCAGCCGTGGACAATGGAGCACACAGGAGGTGGACAAAGAAGGGTCATCAAGGTGAAAAGAGGATCAGAAGGGGGGGCATCTACTCTGCAGAGGTTTATATAGTCTGCAGAGTACCTGCCCCTTTTGGTCATCAAAAGGTGACACACTGGTCAGTTAATTGCAACCTGACCATAGAGATGTGTTTACAAGACAGTGCAAGCATGTAGTAGAGTGGTTAAACCCAACAGTCACATCATTATTGTGTAATTAATGAGAACCACTGAAAGGATGCAAATTGCCAGCTGTCTGCAAGGAATATAAATCCTCTGACATTATCCTGTCAGAGCTGGAGAAGCTTCTTGGTTGAGAAGTGGAATGTCTTCAGAGCAAAAGAAAAAAAGTCCAGTTGCCTCCTGAAAAAGCACTTTTAGGATAAGTGACACAACCATACCTGGCAGGGTCAACCAATCTTATAAACTATAGATACAATGGAAGAAATTATCTGGCAACAGATTATTTATTTCATTGTTTAGCCACTACTACTTTCAATAGTAGTGGACTAATTGGCAAAATTCTCATAACAGAAATTAAAACAAGACAAAATGTAGATAATAATGTTAGGGTTCCAAATAATAGATCCATTGCAAGCGAAACTCCAAGGCAGGTGACTTTATCAAAGAATACCTTGGAAATATCGTATTGGCTCATGTCTAGTGAAAACCAACTCCGAGGGGCCTCTTGGTTTTCACCTAATTAAAAGTAAAAGTTTTCCTCCTCAATCTCAAACAATCAGTCACATGGCCCAAATCAAGGCAGCATCCACTGGAATGGTGATAGCACTCCTTCATCCGGCCAGATGTGAGAACGTCCCTGGTTCCCAGGAGAAAAATGTTTTATTATCACTACACCACCCCAGCTATCTCTAATACCTCCTCCCTATTTCTTGCTGCACTGTAGCAGCACTGAAGCCTCAAAATCAGGGTTGACAAGTAATACACAAACTTTTCTACTTAAGAACCTGGTCATGGAACGAATTAAGTTCGTAAGTAGAGGTACCACTGTACCTCCTTATACCTCTGCTTTTATACCTGTCGAGCCTGAATTTGATTGGGGTGCTTTCATGCTGTGGACCAGATTCTAGCCTTTGTCCTATTTATGGATATTACAAAGTATTTACTTTGTGATTTACTTTACTTTGCCAGTAGATTTGATGATCCAGGAGGGCTCTGCTTCTGTTCCTATCACCAGGAGCTAAAATTTTCTCTTACCTGTGCCAGTGCTGCATTACATATTGCAGCTTTTGTGTCCCAGTTTCCAGTTTTGTACAACATGGCCAAGTTTGAAGACTAATAAACTGTACAGAAGGCTGCAATTGCTCTTCTCCCATAGTTACACGTTACACGTAGATTATATATGTCTGTTTATAAGACAAATAGCAATTGAAATCTGGAGCAAATTTGCAAAGGGATTTTAAAATATCCAGGGATTTTTTTTTGCCAAAGGCAAGAAGGATTGGAAGTATCCTTCAGGCTTAAATGCTTTCTATAATTTCATGTCAGGCATAAATTCAAGACGGGCAGCAGCTCTGCTGGGAAGGAAATGTTATTGAATTTGTGCTTGTCATTCAGCATATTTAAACTATAGGGACCATGAAAATTATGACAAATCTGCTGGCATTTTTAGAAAGTTATACAGCTTTTATCATTTATTATAGATATCAATGTTTCTCAGCCCTGGGAATGTTAAGCTGGGGAATGCTGGGAGTTGAAGTTTGTATAGCCTAAAATTGCTAAGGCTGAGAAACACCGCTGTAGATTCTATCTCAAAATGATAATCTGCTTATGAGAAATTCAGTACAGTGGTACCTCTACCTAAGAACACCTCTACTTATGAACTTTTCAAGATAAGAACCGGGTGTTCAAGATTTTTTTGCCTCTTCTCAAGAACCATTTTCCACTTACAAACCCAAGCCTCCGGAAAAAGCAAGGAAAGCCTCCATAGGGCCGGAAAAGGTGGGGAGAAGTCTCCGTGGGGCCTCTCTAGGAATCTCCTTGGAGGAAACAGGACCTCCACCCTTCCTTCCCAATCACACACATTATTTGCTTTTACATTGATTCCTATGGGAAAATTGCTTCTTACAAACTTTTCTACTTAAGAACCTGGTCACAGAACGAATTAAGTTTGTAAGTAGAAGTACCATTGTACTTGAATGGCCATTATAAGGTTGTTGATGCTTCTATGTAGTCAGTAGCCCAGTACATTCATCATTTAAATTGCAAACTGTTCCTCATATGGAATTCTTATTCCTGGGTTGGCTATGCATCTATACAAAAATTGAGGCATTCTTCTTCCTTCCATTCTAACTCCGTTGCCACTTGTTTCAATGAAGATTACAATTGAGAAGTCCTTCAGAAATCTGTTTGACAATTCCATAAACTGCGGGTGCATTTATTGATCTGATACACTTCTCTTGCCATAACATATCTGTAAAAATATCACTTCATAATGCACAACATGAAATAGCTTTTTTCTGCATGTGGAAAATAATTCTTTACTAAGAAGGCCATGCTCAGTCAGCTGTGTCCCTGCTGAGATGATACACTTGTGAGATGACTGAAATACATATAGCACATTGCAATATGTATTGAAGCATTCTTCCAGCATCTTTGTGGAGCAGAGGGGCAACTTCCATTAGTTTGAAGGCTGACTAAAGCTATAATAATAATCAGAAAAGAGCTGGAAGGGAAGGGAAGCTGTTCCACTGCTTAATTGCTTTAGGTGAAATGTCAATGCTATGTTCCAAGAGTGAATGAAACTAGTGGCTCTTCAGAGTTTTTAGAAGACATGAGGAGCAAAGTTTAAGGTGCCAAATTTTACCCCTTCTCTCTTTCTCCAGTACAAACAAAACAGAATTAACAGAAGTTAAATCTCTTCTTGTCAGTTTCCATCCATTGTTCTTCGTCTGGTCTTCAGGAGCTTCGTACAATAGTTTGACTCCCTCCTCTCTGTGGCAGCTCCTCAACATCAATTTTCTATGTTTCCATGTTTCTATGGATCCGGCCTATGGGGTACTTAGATCTGGCCCATGGGCCATCCTGGAAACATAGAAACAAAGATGATTGACAGCAGAAAAAGACCTCATGGTCCATCTAGTCTGCCGTTATACTATTTCCTGTATTTTATCTTAGGACGGATATATGTTTATCCCAGGCATGTTTAAATTCAGTTACTGTGGATTTACCAACCACGTCTGCTGGAAGTTTGTTCCAAGCATCTACTACTCTTTCAATGAAATAATATTTTCTCACGTTGCTTCTGATGTTTCCCCCAACTAACCTCAGATTGTGCCCCCCTTGTTCTTGTGTTCACTTTCTTATTAAAAACACTTCCCTCCTGAACCTTATTTAAGCCTTTAACATACAGTATTTAAATGTTTTGATCATGTCCCCACTTTCCCTTCTGTCCTCCAGACTATACAGATTGAGTTCATGAAGTCTTTCCTGATAGGTTTTATGCTTAAGACCTTCCACCATTTTTGTAGCCCATCTTTGGACCAGTTCAATTTTATCAATTGAAAAAACAAAGGAATTTTTTTCAATGGCCCACAGTGCCTCTGCCAGTGAAAATGAAACTTAGGAGGACTGCAGATGACCCTTCCAAGCTGCATTTTCACTGGCAAGGTGTTGCAGGAGACAGTCACAGCCAAAAAATGGAGCTTGGAAGCCATTTCTTACTATATTCAGCTCCCCCCCCAAAGCACCCCAACACAACTGATGTTGAGCTGGCCATGCCCAACCCAGCCCAGCCCCCTGAGGTCGAACACAACCCTGATGCAGCCCTCAATGAAATTGAGTTTGGCACCCCTTTTCTAGATTATATTTGTGGGGGCATCCTACACTTGGTACAATTTACCAGTGAACCAATCTAATCCAAATCTAAACAGATGGAGAAAGTTGCTTCGATCTGAAAAATACACAATAGGGACTAGGTTTCCTTACAATGAGCAAACAGTCTAGCCCTGGTTGAATGATTTTAATAGGCCTTTTAAATAGTGTATTTGAATAGTGTATTTCCTGGTCATGAAGTATTTGCAGAGACTTCTGAAAATAGTACTCAGTTGTATAATGCTATTTTTGGAATGTTTATCCTTCCTTGCTTAGCTGGCATCTCTGACCTTTCTTGAATTAGGAGTCTTTCCAGTGTTTATTACTATGAAAAAAAAATATCAACCTAAAAAAAGATCTACATTGCATTTGTATTGCAAAACTCTGAACAGCCATTACATGAAAGCAAATAATTAAAGGAGTTTTCCATATTCTTTTGCTGTCAGGTCATTATGAATTTCAGATTTTCTTCAGCCTAGATTTGGTAGACCGATGTAAATTCTTCGGAGAGGGGCGGCATACAAATCTAAGTAATAAATAAATAAATAAATAAATTCAGAGCTTTTTTAAAAAAATCTCCAGCCTTTCTAGCAGTTCCATAAGTGTTTTCAAAAAATCTGTAACATATTGTTTTACAATAAGAATAGCAAATAAAGGCATGGCAAATAACTATATTAATAGCGTTTCACTAATTATATTAAACCCGAGTTATGTTTAGCTTCAGTTTACATCTGGAGTGCAGCTTTCAACATGTAATTTTAAGGTCAATTGTAGCCTTTAGCAAAGCAAAATTGCAAGTCCCTGGTCTAAATAGATCTGCTTAAAATAATGTGTTAATTGCAGGACTGTTCCAAGGTTGGTTTTCACACCTTGAAATGGATTGTAAACTTTATTTATGATTGCAATTCCTACAGAGTTTACATTGGTTAAACTCAGTAATTAAGAGCCATAAAATATGGAGATTTGACACACTTACAGTAAAGATTGTAGCTACTTTCTGCTACAATTCCTTTCTGTGACTTTCCTAAAAATGAAACAAAACAAGAAAACAAACAAAACCAATAGCAAACTTGTATTGAATTTTGTGCTTCAAATATATTGCACTGTCCCATTTTAGTCCATGGTACCACCAAATTATTACAGATATTTAATAGTTGATACAAACTATAATTCTTTCCAAAGAAAAGAAATAGATCAATTATTTTCTATATGCACCTCCTGTAGCACTACCTTTCTATAACTATTTAAGCTCTTTTTGTTAAGTATTAACTCCACTGCAATGTTTACTCCAAGGTCAGCTGTTCAAATGGGAAAATGGAGACTGCTGATTGGTTAAGTCATCTGACAGCTCCCTATAAAAGGGGAAGCTGTCAGCCTGGCTCTCTGCTGGGTCTTGTACATAGTTACAATAAAAAGCCTGTCTGAAACCTCTTCAGTCTCAGTCAGGACCCAACAACTTGCAACAAAGGTGGGATTCTGAAGAAGGCTGAGCAAAAAGAGCTGAAAGAAAATGGCAGAGATCCAGCCCAGCGGCAGAGAAAATGACAGCCATTTTGCACAGCAAAATTCAAACAGCGTAGGCCGAAATGTCAACATTCCACCCACCGACTCCCTTCAACCCAGCAAAGGAGAACTTGGGGTCCTATATGATCAGGTGCTTCTTGGAGGCAATGACCTCCTTGGACTGTCGGACAACGGGAAGAAGGTGTTCTTCCACAGCCATTGTGGCCATAAGGTCTTCAATATGGCAGAATCCCTGTTTGAGGCAACTAGGGGGTTCTTTTTTTTTTTACAACCACTCTGTGGGTGTGGCTGAATTTTGTGGGTGTGGCTTGATGGTCATGTGACTGGGTGGGAGTGACTTGATGGTCATGCGACTGGGTGGGAGTGACTTGATGGTCATGTGACTGGGTGAATGTGACTAAGTCCCCCCTACAAGGATTCCTGCATCTGGACCTTGTACAATTCTGCAAAGGATTAAAGGAAACCAGATTCCGTACAGTTCTGAACCCTTAAGGCAAACCAACTAGAAGTGGTCCTCACTTAATGGCTGGTTGCTTAGCAAGTGTTCAATTTTACGATTGACCTCCTCAGAACTACTTGACCTGATTTTTGAATGTTGACAGCCATATGTATGCACACATGTACGCACACACACACACGTACACATTTATGATCAGTTACAACATCCCACACAGTCATGTGACTGAGGTTTTTAATGATTTTTCCCAGTTTCCAACAAACAGTAATGCTGGTTGAGGAACTAGATAGATCTATCCATCCGTCTATCCGTCTATCCGTCTATCCGTCTATCCGTCTATCCGTCTATCCGTCTATCCGTCTATCCGTCTATCCGTCTATCCATCTATCCATCTATCCATCTATCCATCTATCCATCTATCCATCTATCCATCTATCTATCTATCTATCTATCTATCTATCTATCTATCTATCTATCTATCTATCTCCTTCTCTGGCATTTCAATTGTGTGAATTCAGTTGTGATATATCAATCTGGATCTCTGGACTAGGAACAGGTTCAAATTATTCTCATGGACCTTTGAGGACTACTTTGAGAAATTTGCTCAGTGCCAACAACCCACCCAATTCCCACCCCAATGTATGCTAGCTCCTGAGAAACACACACACACACATAATCACACACACACAAAGAGAGAGAGAGTGAATATTCAAAGCATGTGGTGCGCAATATGCTATGCTAGGTTAATTGTAACCTTAATTAGTTTGAGTGCGTGTGCATGCATTAGCATCTGTGGAACACAACCCATTTCATTAGCTTAACTTCTACCCTGCTGCTCCCAAATGTTCTCTTTTTATGCTTGAAATATCAGCCTAAAAGCTTTGAAACTTCAGTCTCAAGTGAAGTTCTTAATATATGTCTATCATCCTTACCATTACTTCTTAATTTTTATACCTTTGTATGATTATTGCCACTATTCTTAATATAGGAAGTTGCCTCGTTCCAAAGGAAAATGATTGGTCATGCTGGTTTATAAAGAAACATGTACTGTCCATTGGGACTATGGCTGAGCCTTCAACCTTGGCAACTTTATTTATTTATTTATTTATTTATTTATTTATTTTATTTATTAGATTTGTATGCCGCCCCTTTCCGTAGACCCGGGGCGGCTCACAACACAATAAAAACAGTTTCTAACAAATCTAATAATTTACAATTTAAAATATTAAAAAACCCCATTATTAAACAGACATACACAACAAACATACCATACATAAATTGTATAGGCCCGGGGGAGATATCTCAGTTCCCCCATGCCTGACGACAAAGGTGGGTTTTAAGGAGTTTGCGAAAGGCGAGGAGGGTAGGGGCAGTTCTAATCTCTGGGGGGAGCTGGTTCCAGAGAGTCGGGGCCACCACAGAGAAGGCTCTTCCCCTGGGGCCCGCCAACCAACATTGTTTAGTTGACGGGACCCAGAGAAGGGCCACTCTGTGGGACCTAATCGATTGCTGGGATTCATGCAGCAGAAGGCGGTCTCGGAGATATTCTGTTCCGATGCCATGAAGGGCTTTAAAGGTCATAACCAACACTTTGAATTGTGACCGGAAATTGATCGGCAACCAATGCAGACTGCGGAGTGTTGGTGTAACATGGGCATACCTAGGGAAGCCCATGACTGCTCTCGCAGCTGCATTCTGCACGATCTGAAGTTTCCGAACACTTTTCAAAGGTATTTGTTTGTTTCTTTGTTTGTTTATTCAAATTTTATGCCGCCTTTCTCTTTAGACTCAGGGTGACTTGCAACATGTTAGCAATAGCACTTTTTAACAGAGCCAGCATATTGCCCCCACAATCCGGGTCCTCATTTTACCCACCTCGGAAGGATGGAAGGCTGAGTCAACCTTGAGCCGGTGATGAGATTTGAACCACTGACCTGCAGATCTAGCAGTCAGCTTCAGTGGACTGCAGTACAGCACTCTATCTGCTGCGCCACCTCGGCCCCTTTAAGATGTGTGGACTTCAACTGCTAATTGAGGAATTCTGGGAGTTGAAAAAGTTGGCAACGGTGAGAAATAATAGTCTAAAATCAAGCTTGCTTATTAAATAATTTGCTATGTTTATCTGATATAAACAGCACATTAGAACAAAGTCATGATTTATTGAAAGTAAATTCTGCCCTGATTACAACCTTACAATTGCTACTCAGCTGAATAAAAGTGTTGGGTCCTGGGACTGAAGAGGCTTGAGATGGGCTTAAGTAAAACTTTTCTTTATTGTAACTATGTACAAGATTCAGTGGAGAGCCAGACTGACTGCTTCCCCTTTTAGAGGGAGCTGTAAGATGGCTTAACCAATCAGCAGTCTCTATTTTCCCACTTGAACAGCGGACCTTGGAGTAAACTGTGCAGTCTCAATACTTAACACCCCTCCCCTCTTAGTTGGAACTGTCCACTTAGCTTACGTAGTCCCGTAGGTAGGCGGGGCATTTGGGAACCCTAGGGGCCTCTGTGGTTCAGTAGAGGAGTTGGCTTCAACTAGAGAGGTTGGGTCTGCTGTCATCTCTGGCTCCACCTGTGAAAGCTCCTTGAAGCTTTTGAGTGGGGTCACGGATTATATTGGAACCTATTCTGAGTCGTGACATTACTGGAGCCCTGGGTCATCAAATAGGTGTTCTGTTGCCCTCGGGTTTGACTTAGCTGTAGGGAAATCACAAACATGTTTTTTGCCTCCCACTAAGATGGAGGTGGGGAAATATAGACACTTTATATAGACATTCCGCAGCTTGCACTGGCTGCCAATCAGTTTCCGGTCACAATTCAAAGTGTTGGTAATGACCTATAAAGCCCTACATGGCATCGGACCAGAATACCTACGGGATCACCTTCTGCTGCATGAATCCCAGCGGCCGATTAGGTCCCACAGAGTTGGCCTTCTCTGGGTCCCATCAACTACACAATGTCATCTGGCGGGACCTAGGGGAAGAACCTTCTCTGTGGTGGCCCTGGCCCTCTGGAATCAACTCCCCCCTGAGATTTGAATTGCCCCCAGCCTCCTTGCCTTCTGCAAGATGTTGAAGACCCATCTATGCCACCAAGCATGGGGGGATTAACCTCTCCCCCATCTTTCTGACTTTAGTATATGAGATTGGTGTGACTGTTTTAGAATTGCTAGTTTTTAATAATAATGGGTTTTTAATATAGTTTTATATTGGATTTGTATTCTACTGTATTACTATTGCTGTTGTGAGCCGCTCCGAGTCCTCGGAGGGGGGCGGCACACAAATCTAATATGTTGTTGTTGTTATTGTTAGTTGTTAGTTGTTAGTTGTTAGTTGTTAGTTGTTAGTTGTTAGTTGTTGTTGTTGTTGTTGTTGTTGTTATTGTTATTGTTATTGTTATTTATTTTATTACTTAGATTTGTATGCCGCCCCTCTCCGAAGACTCGGGGCGGCTCACAACACGTGGAAACAAATCATAAATAATCTAAACAGATTTAAAATATTTAACGATTTAAAAAAGACCCCATATACTAACAGACATACACTCAGGCATACCATATATAAATTAAACATGCCCAGGGGAAGATGTTTCAGTTCCCCCATGCCTGACGGCAATGACCCCATGCCTGACGGCAATAACAATTGTTATTGTTATTGTTATTGTTATTGTTATTGACTTGTGGACATCAATCAGAGGAAGTGTAATATATGAAGCTTATGCAGAAAGTAAAGTTACAAGGCATATAGCTCTCATGGGGAATGTTCGTGGGGGAAGTTGATATTACTATTGTGTAGTGGGAAGTCAGCGGAAGTGAACAAGCAGTGCCAATGTTCAGTAGATCATCAACTGGCATTGTGGTGAAGATTAGAGATGAGTGTGCTTGCTGTAATGCATTACCTGAATTCTAAGGGCGTGAACACTGCTGCGATTCATCGTGAAATCATTTCAGTTTATGGAGAAGATGTAATATCAAGACAGCATGTGACAAAATGGGTCAATTTTCTGCACCATGTCATCAGTCACAATGGATGGCCGTTCACTTCTGTCTTCATCGTGTATTTTTGTCCTTCCAAAATTGAAATTCCGTACCCATTTTGCACTTTGCACTTGGAGGGAAACGGAATGAGGATGCTCATCTCTAATATTTTTTGTACAAGTTGTAAGCTTTGCTAGTGCAATACAGCTTCTTTCCTATTCAACAGCCAATTAATCTGTTCCCATGACACACTTGAAGATTTGAATGCATGGGGCGTGAGATTGAATCTCTTCACCATTATCAAACTCTATGAATATATTCTACAAAGGTAGACTCACCCTGCACAGTTGGGGGGAAATAAATACCTATTGTAATAACTATGTTGATCATTTTACTTATTCATTTACCTGGAAACGTCTTTATACTACCCTTCATCTTACCAAGACAATATAGAAAGTCTAATTTGTATTATATTATATACAACAAAGTACCATTGGTAACAAGGTGGTAAAAAGTTTCCTTAAGCCAACTTGAAATAAATCAGTTTAGATTTATTTTGGTCAGACCAAAAGGTTTAGTTTAATCAGTTTAGTTTAATCAGATTTGTATGCCGCCCCTCTCCGCAGACTCGGGGCGGCTCACAGCAATAACAATACAATGTAAAACAAATCTAATATTTAAGTTAATTTAAAAAACACCACAAATTAAAACCAATCATACATACTAGCGTACCATGCATAAATTTTATAAGCCTAGGGGGAGGGAACATGTCAATTCCCCCATGCCTGATGACAGAGGTGGGTTTTAAGGAGCTTACAAATGGCTAGGAGGGTGGGGGCAACTCTGATATCTGGGGGGAGTTGGTTCCAAAGGGTCGGGGCCGCCACAGAGAAGGCTCTTCCCCTGGGTCCCGCCAAACGACATTGTTTAGTTGACGGGACCTGGAGAAGGCCAACTCTGTGGGACCTAACTGGTCACTGGGATTCGTGCGGCAGAAGGCAGTCCCGGAGATACTTTAATCATACTATAAAATATAATAATAGAGCCTCTGATAGGGGAAATATTTCATAACTGGCAGGAATAGCACAAAAAGCACTTAAATACATTTAAGTACATTTTTAAATACATTTAAATCCATCATTTTTTAAATGATGTTCTTCTGAAGTCATCTGGTAAACTTTCTGTCATTTGAATCCTGTCTTTCCAAATTAAATATGTTCAGAATGGTGAGCAGATATGCGATCACATACTATTCACAAACCTGAAATCATGAAACACATTGTGTTTAAAAGGATGGGAAGGAAGTGGATAGTCCAGGTATCTTCCTGAGCCAATGTTCTTTAACATATAATAATAATAATAATAATAATAATAATAATAATAATAATAATAACAACAACAACAACCACCAAAAAAAAACCAATAACAACAACAATAGAGTTGGAAGGGACCTTGGAAGTTTTCTGGTTCAGCAACAACAACAGAGTTGGAAGGGACCTTAGAAGTTTTCTGGTCCAAACCCTGTTTAGGAAGGAAACCCTACACTACTTCAGACAAATAGTTATCCAAAATCTGTCTTTAAAACTTCCAGTGTATTTTGCAAAATTGGTATAGGTACATGGGTTATAGGTATAGGTATAGGTACATTTTCAATTTAAAATGATGGATAAAAGGATAAATTTGGATAATGAATTGAGACAACTGATGGGATGGTGGGACAAGGTAAGAAGATATATGATGAGTAGAATATGACCATGACGTCTTTTTCTGCCATTAATCTTCTGTGTTTCTGTTTCTAATAAATCAAATCAAAATTGGTTGTAAGCATGAAAAACATTCCTAACCACTTTTTTCAGTGTCAAGTTCAAATGGTCAGTAAATGATTTTTTGCAAACTGAAGACTGCCTGTACTTAAACAAGGCATGTGTCTATGAAGAATTTCAGTCATCCAGGTAGAGTTGACTGGAAGTTATGTCATGGCAACTGTTGTGGTTCAGCCTGAGCCAGATCAAAGACCAGCTGCGTCTCTGCTGGCTCCATGCCCGGGGGAGGCTGAGAGCGGAGAGGAGAGTTCTTGGCAGTCAGACAGTGCAGACAGCAGTCATGAAAGTGATGCTGATGAAAGGCTTGGGAGCCCTGGGGAAGGGCTCTCTCCAGCAAGTAGCTTTGATTCTCTGGAGTCCCTGGATGACGACGCACAAGCTATCATTAGTATGCGGCAGAGATGCATAGCTCAAAGGAGGAATCAACTGCGTAGATATTATCAGCATTGAATGAGAAACACCAGGGGGTTGGGTGTAGTCTTCATTAGCAGGGAAGGGTTTATAAGGCATGAGAACCATTCTGGCAGCGTGGAGTGTTATCAAAGGGGAGTTGGTGTTATCTGCATTTTCTCTCAGCATTTTTGTTCCTGGCTTGTGACCCAGCAGCCTTGAAGACTGGTGGGAGGTGTATGTCTGTTATCTCAACAGCCTCGTCTGGCATTAAGGATCCTGTGTTTCTGTATGAACAATTGCCTTTGTGTATCTATTTGGAGTGCCAGTGTTTTCCTGATCTGTAAGGACATTTTCTGTTGGCTTTTTTTCTCTTTACCATTATAAAACTGTGTTTGGATTCAACCGGTGTGTCTGGCTTATCTTTTTGGGTTGGTCATAGCTTCCGGAGTGACCCAGACAGAACAGCAACTGGACAAAAAAGAAGAGAAGTCCAGTTGCCATGACTCAACTTTACAAGATATTAAGACAACACAATTTAAGGAGGAGAGAGATAATGTGAGGGTTGGGGTGAAGGTGAAGAGAAACTTTGAAAAACAGACTCAGTTAAGATGGATTTTGAAATATTTGAGCATTGGGTCCTACCCATCAATATGCAAATGAACAGTAACCAATGTAAGGTTTTGCATTTAGGTAGAAACAGAGATTATGGAAAGAACTTAGTACTTATCTTATGCAGAATGTATAGCTTGCCCCACTGTCTGCCTATTTGTCTGCATAATCCACCTGTATAAATTTTGGTCAATTATAGTCCAAAAACATTTGTTCCATATACTGAATTTCTTTATTGGACATATAGGCTAATTGCTGGAGCAGGCTAATCATATTAATTAAATTTAAGCCTTAGGAAGAAATTATGACCTGAAAATAATGTGTGCTTTACAGCATCATAATTGATGCTATATAATGTGATATATAATGTGCCTAGTAGTTGTGCTTCAAACTAACTGTAACCAAACAGTTATTTGTGCTCTTGCTAGGTGATGGGGCCCTAGGGAATTTTAAACGTTTCATGTTTTGAATGACAAGAACTTGTTTCTGAAATGGAAACATCTTATGTCTCCTGCCCTTTCCAAGTTTAATTTTTATTTTTAAAAATCAGCCTTCTCCAGACTGGTATACCCATTCCATTTGTAACCTGAAGATTGGTGGGAGTGAATTTCGTACCTTGAACGAGATCACACCCTCCTTTCATCCACGACATTCACTAATGAAATGTGAGGCTCATTAGTGCACATTATGTATTTCAGGGTAGGAAAGTCCATGGAGAGCCTAGTGATAGAACAGGCCACCTGTCCAAGACCACTCAAAGCTTCCCTGATCCACTGAAGTTTCATCCTAATATTTCATCCAAATTGCTTCCCCTGCCCAAACCTGTCATGCTGGGCTACTTAAAATGAAGGGCTACCAAAAGTTTTACTACAACACTGTGGGCGTGGCTTATGCAGGATGCCTTGCATTTTCTTTCAACATCTTTCAGCGCAAATTGGGTGCTCTGGGGTGGAGCTCCATTTTTGCTACCCCACTGCGTTCCCCACTGTCTGGGCGGTAGCCCACCCCTGGTTACTTACCTTGTAAAGATCTAAAAAGGAGCCTCATGTGTCCCTCTGCATTTCCATTTGGGCTGCCACAGGTCTTCCCGGCCCATTGCAGGCTGAAATGGAGCATCTGGGTTCTGGATCCAGTCCCCCAATGCTGCCTTCTGCCTTCTACAGGCCCTCATGCAGCCTGTTGCAGGCCAAAATGGAGCTTCCGAGGGCTGGATTCAGACCCTGGAAACTCCATTTCAGCCAGTAATGGGATGAGGGAGGCCACAGGGGGCTGAACGGAGCATCAAAGGGCTACATTTCAACTGGCAACATGCCAGGCGAGGCCTCTAGATGCCAGAACGGGCATCTGAGGGGCAGATCCTCCCCTCAGTAGTTCAGTTGGCCAGCAAGGTACAGGGCAAATGTTGCAGAGCCTGTGCAGTTGTGTGTAAGATTAATAGTTTCAGGCATTGTTCACAAACACAAGGGGGCATTTTTCACATACTTTTGAACATTCATTAAGGGAGCGCTCATAATCTGGGGATTACCTTATTATGTTGGATGCACTATACTTCATGCTCTGAGAAATCCCATGAACCATGGAATCGTGAAACCACAACTACCTGTTAGCAATCTAAAAACCACAATCAGAATGTGAATAATTCCAGATGAGTGGATTTGGACCAGGAAGCGTTGCGCACAGTCACTCAGACCTCCCGTCTTGATTATTGCAATGCGCTCTAAATTAAATAAATAAAATAAAATAAAATAAAATAAAATAAAATCGAATAAAATCGAATCGAATCGAATCGAATCAAATCAAATCAAATCAAATCAAATCAAATCAAATCAAATCAAATTGATGGGGGATTTGGTGCTGGAATTTAACAACTGAAGGTGAATATACATGTCCCAGGATAATGCTGCAGGATCCAATCTGAATCGATCACTGGGACCAGAGCGTTTGGACTCCTGCTGGAGACCATTTGGGGGGGGGGTATAAATTTTTTTATTGTTTTTTTCCTTCATATACTTTAAACAATGCCAAATATCTTCTAATTCCAGTAGAATAAAATGCAGTATTTTGTTAGTAACTCTTGTATAATACCAGGAAAAAAAATCATAATACAAAATTATTAATTTCTCTAAAAATCCTTTATCTCTTATTACAAAAAAATATCTAATCTTGTCCTTCAGCAATCGTCATATATTACCTCTCTTCATAAACAATATTTCTAACATTTTAATTAACTGGTAGGCCGTAGGACTCCTGCTGGAGACCGTCTTCAGGGAACTCCTCTGTAGCTGGAATTTAAACTTCTGTCTATGAGTATCCTTTAAATTTGCTGCTTATCCTGAATATGACTTTCCTACTCAGTAGAAACTGCCTCCCTTAGGATCCACTTTGTTACAGCTCCGTGTGACCGTTTTGAACCACGAAGACCTCACAAGTTCCATTTCTACAAGCTTCCTTTTGTTTTGAGCTGTTCATTTTATAATGTCGCTAAGACTTATTTTTCTGCCTCAGAAACCCTCATTTATTTTTTTAATATATTGAGCTTTTGTGCTTCCGTGGCTTTTTGACATTCCATTCCATTTTCAGCTTCCATTATGTTTTCATTTGTTGGCCCAAACTAGCAAATTTCCAAATGAAACTATGAGGTGCACCTGCTGTGAGCTTCTTCCAGTCATTACTAATAGTCTCTTGTCATTCCTATGCTGTATCTTCTGGTCTGATTCCCCCCCACCCCCCAGTTCCTTTGCAATGTCAGCATTTTCTGTGGATAGAGGACAATGACAACTAAATTACAATAGCAAAAAACGAGAGAGACGTGTTCATATATTCAACCCATTATTATTATTATCTGACTACTTTTCCTGATGTTTGTTTTATTTTAATGTTGACATCTGACTGTACTACTTAAATCTCTTGTAAGCCCAGATTTTGCTTGTATGGTGGTACCTGTACTTTAAGAACGTAATTTGTTCCATGACCAGGTTCTTAAGTAGAAAAGTTTGTAAGTAGAAGCAAATTTTCCCATAGGAATCAATGTAAAAGCAAATAATGCATGGAGAACCATTAGGAAAGAAAGCTCAGAATTTGGGTGAGAGGAGGAGGAGGAAGAAGAGGAGGAGGACAGCCGCTGCCCAGAACAAAGGGAGCATTTCTTTTCTCTGGGCGCTGGCAGAGGTTTATTACCTTTCCAGCGCCCAGAGAAAGGAAAATGCTTTGTTCGCTCTGGGCTGCCAAAGCCTCCTTAAGTTCTGGAGACCTCACCTACAAAAAGATATTGACAAAATTGAATGGGTCCAAAGATGGGCTACAAGAATGGTGGAAGGTCTTAAGCATAAAACATATCAGGAAAGACTTAATGAACTAAATCTGTATAGTCTGGAGGACAGAAGGAAAAGGGGGAACATGATCGAAACATTTAAATATGTTAAAGGGTTAAATAAGGTTCAGGAGGGAAGTGTTTTTAATAGGAAAGTGAACACAAGAACAAGGGGACACAATCTGAAGTTAGTTGGGGGAAAGATCAGAAGCAACGTGAGAAAATATTATTTTACTGAAAGAGTAGTAGATCCTTGGAACAAACTTCCAGCAGACGTGGTTGGTAAATCCACAGTAACTGAATTTAAACATGCCTGGGATAAACATATATCCATTGTAAGATAAAATACAGGAAATAGTATAAGGGCAGACTAGATGGACCATGAGGTCTTTTTCTGCTGTCAGTCTTCTATGTTTCTATGTTTCTAAGCTCCTTAAGAGGAAAGGCTCCTCTGGCAGCCCAGAAAAATCTGAGATGGCTGTGATTAAAGGAGGAATGGCAGGAAACTGGCCGGGCCTTCGTGCCGCTCTCAAACTTCCTGGGAATTTTTTCCGAGCTCGGGTTCTTAGGTAGAAAATGGTTCTTAAGAAGAGGCTAAAAAATCCCACCCATTTCTTATCTAGAAAGGTTCTTAAGTAGAGGCGTTCTTAAGTAGAGGCACCCCTGTATTTTATTATTATGGGGTCCAATCAGAGGTGGGTTTCTTCCAGATTGGACTGGTTCACTTGAACCAGTAGTGACCCGCTGGTGATGTTACGATTTTATAGAAATTATGAACATTTCAATTGGTGCCAGCCCATGGGCGCCACCATCTTTTTTAAAAAAAATCTTTTTTTCTTCTGAGCATGTGCGGAAGCTGAGTTTCTGGCAATGTGCATATGGTCGCGATCTAGTTTTCAGCTTCCCCCCCCCCCCTGATTTTTTGTCACTGTGCATGCATGTGCCGGGGTGGCACAACAGGTAGAATGCTGTACTGCAGGCCACTGAAGCTGACTGTAGATCTGTAGGTCAGTGGTTCAAATCTCATCACCGGCTCAAGGTTGACTCAGCCTTCCATCCTTCCAAGGTGGGGGCAATATGCTGGTTCTGTTAAAAAAGTGCTATTGCTAACATGTTGTAAGCCTAAGGAGAAGGGTGGCATTAAAAATGAATTAATGAATGAATGCATCAGTAGTGGGTTGCTACCGGTACAGTAAAGGATGGTGCACCAGTAGCTATCACTGCACTGTGCACACAGCTTCAGTTATCTTGCATGTGTGTGCATGCATCCCAGCATGTTTTTGCTTCTGCACATGCACAGGAATCAAAATCTTGCAAGAGGATGTGTGCGCATGCAACATTTTGGTGATTTTTTTAAAAAACCCAAAAGATAAAATCCAACTAGAACACCAAGGAATCTATGAAATCCCTTGCAAAACATGTGCAGCCACATACATTGGACAAACCAATCGAAGAGTGAGCGCACGCATTGCAGAACATAAGAATGCAGTTAAAAAAGAAGAAAAGACTTCCTCCCTTGTCCAGCACATTAAAAAAACAGGGCATGAAATTGACTTTGAAAAAACTAAATTACTTTCCAAAACAGAAAATTTATACAGAAGAATTACTATGGAAGCAATAGAGATAGAAAAACACCCCCTCTGCATGAATAAAAGAGATGACACGTCCCGCCTACCAGAGATTTGGAAACCAGCCTTAAACAAAAAAACATATCATAATCATCACCATGTCAATCCTTCAAGCAACTGTGATTCCACCAACCAATCAAATCACTAAAACATAGTCACCCAATCTATTTGCTACATTCAAACCAAATCTCCACCCCCAAAACTATATATAAGGAACAAATGACAGTTGCAAACATTCCATATTTACAACAACACGAAGCTTAAAACTTCAGCCTGATGAGCTGGTTAGGTCCCTCAGGGTTGGCCTTATCCAGGTCCCATTGGCCAGACAATGTCAGCTGGCGGGGCTTAGGCGAACAGCTTTCTCTGTGGTGGCCCCAGCCCTCTGGAATGAACTCCTCTGGAAATACATACCGCTCCCTTCCTCCTGTTTTTTCATAAAGCTCTGAAGATCCACCTCTGTCAGAAGGCATAGGGGCCATGAGCAACAAGATTGTCTCCGACTGATGTTATGAATGATTGAATTGGATGAATGTGGATGACTATACATAGCGGTTTTCTAGAATTTTGAGTAATTTTGTATAATTCTTTTTGAAAATAATTAGATTTCTTTACATATATTGTTTGCGTTTATAATGTTGTATGCCACACTGACTTGCCTTGAGAAGGGCGGCATAGAAATATAATAAATGAATGAATAAATAAAATAAATGTGCAGAAGCAGAAACATGCTGGGACTTGCGCATGCACATACAAGATAATTTAAGTTGCATGCGCAGCGTGCCGGTAGTGGCGGTAATAGGAATCTTCCCCTGATGTGCAAACAAAGCTTGTATACAGCCATGTGGTGCAGGAGGAATCGATATAACTTAGAACCCACCCTGGGTCCAACTTACAAGGCATGAGAAACACCAAGTTCTGTTATAACCATGTGTTCTGATGGGCAATGTTCCTGTTAAGTTGTGCGAGCGCGCACTAGCGCAGGCGGAAACAGATCTCTACATAAGGTCACTGAAGAATTTAGGGGCATTTTAATATTGGCCCTATATAGACATCTATAAATGGAATGTAAGAAAAAAAAAGAAGATCATTTGCAAACTTAAAATAAATCATTGGCAGAAGCCAGGGATGTCAAACTCAATGCCCAGCAGCAGGATTCGGCACACAGGGTGCTTAGATCTGGCCTGCAGGGCCACCCTTGAAACAGCGACAACATATTTAGTTCCTTCACAACCACGAGTGGCTGAATATGTTCAGCAACAAGCAGTGACCTCCCCAGGGAAAGTCAACAAAGTCAAAATGGCAGCTTTAGTTGTATAGTCATGCTTGCCCCCTTGATAGTTTGGACCAGTACTCAACCCAGCAGATATTCAGAGCACAAGTGAAGTCCACAAACTATGGACTGTGTATACATGACATATTTACCAGTAATTTACATGTCATGCTGAATTATATTTGCACAGCTAGTTAAACCACAAACTGATTGTGGGAGAGTTCAAGATTTGGGGTTTGGCTTCTCTTTAATTCTCTTTCTCTTTAATTCGAAATATAACTTTGTTAAAAAAGCAGTCATTACCTTTGCCCAGTATTGGAAAAATACAGAAATCCCCTCAGAAAAAGCAGTAATTAATAAAATATATAATTATTCTGAAATGGATAAACTGATGATGGAATTAGAAAAAGATTCTGAGTATCATGAAATATGGGTAAAAAGACACAGATGGATTGAGGTAAAAAATAGAAATAAAAAGATCAAAAAAGATATATAACAATTAGTAAAATAAAGAATATAAATATGTAAATATGAATCATTTGAATCATTCATACTTTGTGATTGTATGAAATAATATTAATTAATATGTATATTATTATAGGATTTAATGACATATCTGATATAGCAATGCAGAAATACTGAATGTTTGCTGATATCACAAAAAAAAATTTGTTGTTGTTGTTGGTTTTCCTTTGACTGCATTTTGTTGGTATTTATCTGTTTTAAAATATATTTGAAAACTAATTTTAAAAAATTCAAAAAAAGAGAGCAATAATCCTGATCTCATAGTTTTCCAACACAGTATGATTATACACCATCCAGAGTCCACAAGAAGTTGGGTAGCTTAAAAGTTCAATAAATTAAATTAAATTAAACTACAGCTGAGGAATTATCAACTACCAACCCTCCTAATACAACTCCTGTAACTTCAACACACTAGTAACTATATAATGCAGTGCTTCTCAACCTTGGCAACTTTAACTATGCAAACTCCAACTTCAGAATTCTCCAGCAGCATGGATGGATAGCTAAAAGATTCTGGGAATTGAAATCCATATTTTTTAGTTGCCTAAATTAAGAAATAGTGGTGTAGTGCTTGGGGCTCTAATGCAACTCACCTAACAAACAACAGATGGTTGAAGATTGAGTGATGGATTGTCCTATGAACAATTCTTGAACTGCTTCCAAAATTATTATATATCACAAAATGCAATCAAAGGCATCCTGCTTATTCTACATTTTCCAATCAGTGACAAAACTAAACTGAAACCAAATAAAAAAATTGGATTTTATACATGCAAAGTATCTCTCAGCCAATCATTAGACGAGACAGCTCTTTTTTTCAAGAACATTAATTTGGTCCCAAAGATGCTATTTGCTTAAGGACCACTTTAAGGAGCAACTTCTTAAAGTAGTAACATCTCTTCCCCACCCCCACCCCAGAATCACCCAGAAGCCTGGGGAAAAAAAGGTTGATTTAACCATCAGCAAAGAGGGACTATGCTTATGTGGGTCCAAAATATTTCTTCTAAATAAAATAATAATCAGTAGGAAAGAGTTTCATTCAATTAAATATCCACAAGAGGTCACTATAGTCCATATATTTCTTATTTTTTTGACCAAACGAAATCTGAAGTTCTGTTCTTAGCAATCTCAAAAGCATAGTAATATACACTGCTCAAAAAAATATAGGGAACACTCAAAGAACATATCCGAGTCCACGGAAAGGGGCGGCATACAAATCTAATAAATAAATAAATAAAATAAATAAATCCTAGATCTCATTGAATGAAATATTGTCATTGAATACTTTGTTCTGTACAAAGTTGAATGTGCACAACAGCTTGTGGAATTGATTGTCAATCACAGTGTTGCTTCCTAAGTGGACAGTTTGATTTCACAGACGTTTGATTTACTTGGAGTTATATTGTGTTGTTTAAGTGCTTCCTTATTTTTTTGAGCAGTACAGAAATAGAATAGGATAGGATAGGATAATAGAATAGGATGAGATGGTTGACTGATTTTAATATGTATGGGATTTTTAGTAATAATTTTAATTATTAGATTTGTTGTTGTGCTGTTTTTTGTATTCTGTGATGATGATGATGATGATGATGATAATAATAATAATAATAATAATAATAATAATAATAATGGATAAAGAAAAGACCTGGTCATGGCTTACAAGTGGAACCCTTAAAAAGGAGACAGACGGACTGATACTGGTGGCACAAGAACAGGCCATTAGAACAAATGCTGTCAAAGCCAGAACTGAAAAATCAACAGACGATCCAAAGTGCAGACTCTGTAAAGAAACAGATGAAACAATCGATCACATACTCAGCTGCTGCAAAAAGATTGCACAGACTGACTACAAGCATAGACATGATGCTGTGGCACAGATGATCCACTGGAACTTGTGCCGGAACTACCATTTGCCAGTGGCAAAGAACTGGTGGGAAGCCCAAAAAAGTGGTCGAAAATGAGCAAACAAAACTACTGTGGGACTTCCGACTTCATACTGACTGAATTCTGAAGCATAACACACCAGACATCCTGATTGTGGAGAAAAAGAAAATATGGATCATTGACATCGCAATCCCAGGAGACAGCAGAATTGAGGAGAAGCAGCTAGAGAAATTAGTGAAATACGAAGATCTAAAAATCGAGCTGCAACAACTCTGGCATAAGCAAGTGAAATTGGTCCCAGTGGTACTTGGCACGCTGGGCGCAGTGCCAAAGGATCTCAGCGGACATTTGAAAACCATCGGAATTGACAAAATCTCCATCTGTCAATTGCAAAAGGCCGCTTTACTGGACAAACTTAATTTGCCACTACATCACTCAATCTTAGGTGCTTGGGAAGCGCCTGACTGGTGATGAAATACGAAATCCAGCATAGTGATCTCGTTTGCTGTGTTGTATTGACATAATAATAATAATAATAATAATAATAATAATAATAATAATAATAATAATAGCTGGAAGGGACCTTGGAGGTCATCTAATCCAGTCCACTGCTCAATTCCATCTGAGTACCATCATCAATCACTATAACTAAGTCTACCCTTATTGCTGGCCATCATCTTCTTCTCTTCCCTTGCCATTTTCTCAGCACTAAAATCTTCTCCAAAGAACTGAGTTTTTGTATTAATGTATCTAAAGCAGTGCTTTTCAAATAGTGGGGCATGCCTCCCTGCCGTGTGTGTGTGTGTGTGCACAGAGCAATGCCAGGGGGGCACATGTGATTCCAGAGAACATTTGTGGTTCCTCTTGATCAATTCCCCTGGATAGGAAGTGTTTTCCAGTTGCATGCTGCTCCCGGCCCAGAAGAGAAGGTGGCCGGGTGGGGCGGGACGGCTGCATGGGTTCTTGTTCTCGGCGGGCAACGTGGTAATCATGAACTTAAGCTGGCCTGCTCCCATGTCAAAAGAGGGTCCTAACCACAGTAGCCTAAGCCTGCCTAAATGAAAGCAGGTTCCACTGAGTTCATTGTGACGTATTCCCAGGTAAGTGGGTAGAGCAGCCTTCCTCAGCCAATAGTTTGCTTGCAGCTTATAATAAGTAAAATAATAAATATTAACCCTAAAATTTCATTGGGGGTCCAGATTGGGGGGTGCATGAAATGTTTACTTCTTCCTGGGGGGGGGGTGTCTAACAAAAAATAATTGAGAAGCACTGATCTAAAGTAAGATAACTAAGCCTAGTCATTTGTGCCCTGAGTAAGAATTCCAGGTTGATTTATTTGATGGTCCCATTGGTTTGTTTTCTTGGATGTTCGCAGTATTCTCAAGAGTCTACTGCAACGCCAATGTTTAAAGGCATCAACGCTCTTTCTATCCTTTGTGAGAGCTCCAACAATTGCGATTTTCAAGATGAATTGTTGGACATGGTGTAGGGACTCCTGCTTGAGGGAGGGGGTTGGACTAGATGACCTACAAGGTCCCTTCCAACTCTGATACTCTGTATCCTGCTTCTTCAAAGTCCAACTTTTGCTTCCATAGACAGTCACTGGGAATACTCTTGCTTGTGCTATTCTATGCACATGCGACTCCTGCCAGCCATCTGGTTTTTGGGTCTCTGTTACGTATGTACAGAGTTGGGGCACATGTGTAAGATGTATGTGAATGTGTGGAGGGAGGGCACATACACAGGATTATGCATGCATATGAGGGTCACACATGCATGTGCAGGGCACATGAACATAAGAACATAAGAAGAGCCATGCTGAATCAGGCCAAAGCCCATCCAGTCCACACAGTGGCCCACCAATTGTACATAGGGATCTTGAGCAGAAAGAGAAGGCAAAACCCTCCCTTTCCCCTGACCCCCAACAAATGATACTCAAGGGAATCCTGTCTGCCTCAACCAACATAGAGGCGGCACATGGATATCCGTTTCAATAACCACTGATACACTTGGCATCCATGAATCTGTCTAATCCTCCCTTGAAGCTATCAAGGCTGACAGCTGTCCCGACCTCTTCTGGAAGTGAATTCCATAAACCAACGACCCTCTAGGTAAAGAAATATTTCCCTTGATTTGTTCTCACTTTCTTACCTATGAGCTTTAGGGATTGCCCCCTTGTCCTAGTATTGTGTGATAGAGATCTCTATGCACCTTTTCTGTCCCATGCATGATTTTATATACTTCAATCAAGTCACCCCAACATGCATGCAGGGGGTCGTTCATGCATGTTGGGGATGGGAGCACACAGGAGATCACACACATGCAGGGGTGGGCAGCAGGCAGGACGGGTGGAAATGAAGATGTTTGTGCAGCTGCAGTTGATCGGTGGTTGTCACTTCCTGGATTACTGGTCTTGGCTCAACTCTCCTTTTTTCCCTGCTGCTGCTGCTCCTTGCTTTTTTCCTTTTTCCTCCTTGGCTGCCCATTACTGCACACATGTGTGGCGCATGACACACGTGGGGGGATCACACGCATTGCATTATGGCTGCACGCGTGCATGCTTGCTTTCAGCACTTGGTGACAAAAAGGATAGCCATCACTGCTCTAATAAATAATCACAGAATGATAAAAGCATTCCAATTAAAGGATCATCTATTTCAATTAATCTATTGCAGTCATAAAACACCAAGTCAATAGGTGCAAAAAAGTGTGAAAATACAGTATCCTTATAAAAGCCAAATGTGGCATGTCAAATTATTTATGCATTTGCATTAGTCAATGCAAAATTCCTTAAGGAAATCATCATCAGGAAATGACATCAATATTTTTTTTCACAAGGGAGCTTTTAGAAATGACCAATTCCCACGGGCAAATTCTCACTCTAGTGACATGAGTTGAAAAAGTAAACCCTTTTTCAAATTTACATCAAATACATCAAAAGAGTTGTTTTCTAAATTACAAAGCTTAATTTAACAGTAACTTCACAAGCTTCCATATATGTATGTATGTATGTATGTATGTATGTATGTATGTATGTATGTATTAAAATATGTATGTGTATATATATACACTGCTGAAAAAAATAAAAAAAATAAACAAGACAATATAAATCCAAGTAAATCAAACTTCTGTGAAATCAAACTGTTCACTTAGGAAGCAACACTGATTGACAATCAATTTCACAAGCTGTTGTGCACATTCAATTACGTACAGAACAAACTATTCAATGAGAATATTTCATTCATTCAGATCTAGGATGTGTTATTGAGTGTCCCCTTTATATATATTCCAAACTTGCAAAGAACTAATGAAAAAATCAAGGGAGACTGATATATATCTCTTTCAAGCTATTTAGCTTTCGTTAGCCAAGCCATACCTTTTTTGGATTTGAACCAGGGCTGCTTATGCCTTGCTAGGCAGTGATGTTTCCTCTAAGATATATATATATATCTCCCTTAATTTTCAAATTCAGCTAAAACAGGTGATATATATATTGTAATCAATGGGGGGGGGAGAGAAATTATTATTTGGATATATATTAGTATCCTCTTAGGTATATCTGTATATCTGTATATATGTCTGTCTGTCTGTCTGTCTGTCTGTCTGTCTGTCTGTCTGTCTGTCTGTCTGTCTGTCTGTCTGTCTGTATGTATGTATGTATGTATGTATGTATGTATGCATGTGCATATATATCCAAATAATTATTCTCTCCCCCCACCCTAATTTATTACATTGTTCTTACTAATCTTATTGGAAGTATCTGTTTGAAAAAGATCCTTGAACAGAAAGGCAAGTTGAAAAGACTGAGTTATAAATAGTGTTGCATTAACTTAGTTCATGGATGAATGAGTCTATGTTATTTTTCACAGTAGTTATAACCTTGATGGTTTTGTTCTCTCTCCCTCCCCTCCCCACCTCCTTCTTTTATTTATCTAGGTGTCCGTGGGGGGAAGGGGGATTTTGACAAGAATAGGGAGGTGATGAAGTTGAAAAGAACTGCTTAGTGATTGACCAGAGCAGTGGTCAAAATTCCGAGTGCCAAATCAGCTAACTGTGGCGAGGATTAGCACCCTGCAAAAAACCCGTTGATTGATGAGCACCCTCCTAGTCTTCAAATCTAACACAACATGACACTTTCTTCGGCTGGTGAATTTGAAACATGAGATTGTTGAATGATCTTGACCTGAAGCACAAGGTGCTCTTCGGAGGGAAAGGAAAAACGAGAAACAAAAGAGCTTGATGATAAGCACCATGATTAGGGGTCATGAGAATGATAGCACCCAATGAAAGGTTAACCTTTGATTTTCTTTTTTACACAGCCATCTTGGAGCATCAGTGTACCATTCCTTTATGGTTTTTCTCTTTGCTTCCTATTTTAAACCCTTCCTCCCTCCCTCCCTCCTCCTCTCCCCTCCCTCATTCTCTCCCTTCCCTTCCTTCCTTCTTTCCTTCCTTCCTTCCTCCCTCCTTCTCTCCCCTCCCTCCTTCTCTCCCTTCTCTCCCTTCCCTTCCTTCTTTCCTTCTTTCCTTCTTTCCTTCCTTCCTTCCTCCGTAGTGTCCTCCCCTAACCCCCAACATTTTACGTTTAGACTATCCACAGATGACCTCTCCAGATTCCTAAAAGGTCAGTAAGGGGCATGCATAAGCGCACTTGCGTGCCTTCCGTCCCCTTTCCTATTGTCTCCCCTATATTTTATTATTATTTATTATTTATTTATTATTTGGATTTGTATGCTGCCCCTCTCCGAAGACTCGGGGCGGCTCACAATGAGTGGAACAAATCATAAATAATCTGACTAAATTTAAAATATTTGAAGATTTAAAAAACCCCATATACTAACAGGCACGCACACAAGCATACCATGTATAAATTAAACATGCCCAGGGGGAGATGTTTCAGTTCCCCCATGCCTAACGGCAAAGGTGGGTTTTAAGGAGTTTACGGAAGGCAGGAAGAGTAGGGGCAGTTCTAATCTCCGGGGGGAGCTGGTTCCAGAGGGCCGGTGCCGCCACAGAGAAGGCTCTTCCCCTGGGGCCCGCCAACCGACATTGTTTAGTTGATGGGACCCGGAGAAGGCCCACTCTGTGGGACCTAATCGGTCGCTGGGATTCGTGCGGCAGGAGGCGGTCTCGGAGATATTCTGGTCCAATGTCATAACCAACATTTTGAATTGTGACCGGAAACTGATCGGCAGCCAATGCAGACTGCGGAGTGATGGTGAAATATGGGCATACCTAGGTAAGCCCATGACTGCTCTCGCAGCTGCATTCTGCACGATCTGAAGTTTCCAAACAGTTTTCAAAGGTAGCCCCATGTAGAGAGCATTACAGTAGTCGAACCTCGAGGTGATGAGGGCATGAGTGACTGTGAGCAATGAGTCCCGGTCCAGATAGGGCCGCAACTGGTGCACCAGGCGAACCTGGGCAAACGCCCCCCTCGCCATAGCTGAGAGATGGTTTTCTAATGTGAGCTGTGGATTGAGGAGGATGCCCAAGTTGCGGACCCTCTCTGAGGGGGTCAATAATTCCCCCCCAGGGTAATGGACGGACAGGTGGGATTGTCCTTGGGAGGCAAAACCCACAGCCACTCCGTCTTATCTGGGTTGAGTTTGAGTCTGTTGACACCCATCCAGGCCCCAACAGCCTCCAGGCACCGGCACATCACTTCCACCACTTTGTTGACTGGGCATGGGATGGAGATGTAGAGCTGGGTATCATCAGCATATTGATGATACCTCACCCCATGTCCTTGGATGATCTCGCCCAGCGGTTTCATGTAGATGTTAAATATCAGGGGGGAGAGGACCGACCCCTGAGGCACCCCACAAGGGAGAGACCTAGGAGCCGACCTCTGACCCCCCACTAACACCGACTGCGACCGACCGGAGAGGTAGGAGGAGAACCACTGGAGGACAGTGCCTCCCACCCCCAACCCCTCCAGCCGGTGCAGAAGGATACCATGGTCGATGGTATCGAAAGCCGCTGAGAGGTCAAGGAGCACGAGGACAGAGGATAAACCCCTGTCCCGGGCCCGCCAGAGATCATCCATCAACGCGACCAAAGCGGTTTCCGTGCTGTAACTGGGCCTGAAACGCGACTGCTGGGGACCTAGATAATCGGCCTCTTCCAAGGACCTCTGGATCTGGAGTGCCACCACCTTCTCAACAACCTTCCCCATAAAGGGAAGGTTGGAGACTGGACAATAGTTATTAAGTACGGCTGGGTCCAGGGAGGGCTTCTTGAGGAGGGGGTGCACGAGCGCTCCCTTATAGAGTGTTGGAAAAACTCCCCTCCCCAAGGAAGCGTTGGTAATCTCCTGGGCCCAGCTCCGCGTCACCTCCCTGCTGGCCGAAACCAACCAGGAAGGACACGGATCCAGTAAACAGGTGGCGGAACTCACAGCTCCAATGGCCTTGTCCACTTCATCAGGTGTCACCAGATCAAACTCTTCCCAGACAGGTGGACAAGTACGTGCCCCAGTCACCTCGACTGACTCATTGTCAGTCGACTCTGTTTTACAATTGGAGTCGAGGTTGGCCCGGATCTGAGCGACTTTATCAGCGAAAAACATGTTAAAATCCTCGGCACTACTCTGCAAGGGCTCCCCAACTCCCTCCTGGTTGAGAAGGGAGTGGGTCACCCTAAACAGAGCGGCCAGGCGGGATTCCGCTGATGCAATCAAGGCGGCATGGTACGCGCATCTTGCCGCCTTGAGCGCCACTTTGTAAGTCTTAATAAAAGCTCTTACAAGTGTTCGATCAGATTCAGACCTACTCTTCCTCCATCGCTTCTCTAGATGTCTCTTTTGGCGTTTCAACTCCCGGAGCTCCTCGTTGAACCATGGGGCTCTACGGGGTCTAACGCCACGGAGAGGTCGCAAAGGCGCAATCCGGTCAAGAGCCTCCGCCGCAGCCCTGTTCCAGGCCTCTGCGAGAGACTCCGCTGAACTGTGGACGAGTGCCTCTGGAATAACCCAACCGCCATCTGAAAGCCCTCTGTGTCCATCAGGCGTCTGGGGCGGAACATCTTCATTGGTTCCGCCTCCCTGCGGGGAAGGATTGGAGCCAGGAAGTCGAGCCGTAGTAGAAAATGGTCTGACCATGACAAAGGCAATGCTTCTAAGCCCCTTAGTCTCAGACCATTACTCAGTTGCTCGGAAAGGAATACCATGTCAGGTGCGTGCCCTCTCTCGTGAGTCGGACCTTGTACTACTTGAGTCAGGTCCATGGCTGTCATGGTGGCCATGAACTCCTGTGCCAACCCAGAGGTTTCGCCGAGTGACAGCAGGTTGAAATCCCCAGGACAATGAGTCCGGGGAACTCCACCGCCAACCCGGCTACCTCCTCGAGTAGCACAGGCAGGGCTTTTGACACGCAGCTGGGAGGCAGGTATGTGAGAAATAAGCCCACCTGAACCCCTAAGTCCAACTTCAGCAAGAGAGACTCGCAACCCGCAATTTCCGGAGCAATGAGTCTACGCATGCAAAGGCTCTCCCTGGCTATAATAGCCACTCCTCCCCCCCTTCCCTGGGGTCTAGGTTGATGCCATATCTGAAACCCGGCTGGGCAAATTTCAGAGAGAGGAACACCTCCCTCTGGGCCCAGCCAGGTTTCAGTAATACATGCCAGGTCGGCCTCCTCATCCAGGATCAAATCCCAGATGAGGAGAGCTTTATTTACCACCGACCTGGCATTAAGCAGCAGCAACCTGAGCCCAGGGCCAGAGTTACACTCACCACCAGTACCCAAGATTGGGCTAACAGAGCCAGAACAAGGGACCGTTATTAAGCAACGATCCCTCGTTCCCCTGGAACGGCTAACTCTGTGGCCCCCGCCATAACTGCCTCTCCCCAGCAACACAGGGATATTCCGACCCCCTGCCACCCCAGAGATCGGTGCCCCTTCCTCTCCTGTCTCCCGAGCGTCAGGTGGGCCAGACCTATCATTCATACTACTATCACTCAACTCATCCATAACATAACCCCACCCCCACCCACCCAATCATACCAGTCATTCCACTCATACCCACAAGTATATTTATCCCAGTCATCCATTACTTTAGAACCCCAATTATGTTAAAAGTCAATTAAATTAGTAACAGTGTAAAATAGCAGTTAATAACAATTTAAAACACTAAAACATTAAAAATATAAGTATATAAAATATAAGATAAAAATTGTAAGTTAATATAAATTAATTTTGTTTGATGGTATAATCAATTGTCCATTGGGACACAGGGTCTAAATACAGTTTGGTTTTTCTAGGACTGGTCAAGATCCGTGACCAGTACTGTAAAAATTCTGTCTCTTTGCCTAGATTGAGAGTGTCCCAAGTTCTTCCTCTCTGGGGGCTCCAGTTTCCATCAGGTGCCCTGGGCAATCTCCAGTAGTCCTCAGTCCCACTTGATAACATCTCTATCTCCATCGCCCCTTCGTAGCTCCACGTTCTTAAAGCTTCTGCTGGGCGCTCCCCCCAAGACAGCAGCCACTCCCACTGGCCACCGCCCCAAGTGCCTCGGTGTTTTCAGGTGTTTCAGGAGTCTTTTGGCTTTGCAGCTGACACCAGCAGGCTCCCTCCAGCACGTTCTTAAAGCTTCTGCTGGATATCTCCTATATCTTCTCTTCTATCCCTATATCTTTTCTTCTATTCTCTCATTGATAGATCTTTTTTCTATATTTTCTCTTCTCTTCTTTCTTTAATATATTTTTCTTCGAGTGTATCCTATAACCCTCATTGTGCATTATTGTGTATTGGACAAAATAAATAAATAAATAAAATAATATCTCTCAATCTCCAGATGTCTCATCCACCTACTATCCCCTTTTCTTCTACATGCCCCCACAATGTCTTAGCTTTGTTTTTGTAAGCTGACTGGTGTGACACTGCCTGTGGACAATCAGCTTGCCTTGCAAAACACCAAGGTGTGACTCAATTAGCCAGGCAGTTTGGGAACATCTGGCAGGGACGTTTGTGGGTGAAGTTGGGAGTAAACGAATGACTGTCTGAAGGAAATGGGGTGGGAAACATTTCTCTTTGGCTGCAGTTACCATTCCCAAGTGCAGACACCAGTCCCACTTTACTTACTCATAGCCACATAGGCTGAAAATACATGGAAATTATTGAATAACTCTAGGATAGAATTATGGTAATACAGTGAAATAGAGAAAATAGATAAGAACCTCAAAAGAAACCAGGGGGAAAAATCATAAACAAGTACAAACCAACATATTATCATGGTACAAGTGTGTTGTTAAACAAAGAGGATGCTAACAGTGATGGGCTCCTATGGGTACATGCAGAACTGGTAGACTTTTTTCTTCTTTTTTCTCTTCTGGGCTCTGGGTATGATTTTCCTATTGCAGTAAATGAGGTTGAATGTGTATAATTTTAGAAGACCTGTGTGTGTATGTTACATACATAGAAACATAGAAACATAGAAGACTGACGGCAGAAAAAGACCTCATGGTCCATCTAGTCTGCCCTTATACTATTTCCTGTATTTTATCTTACAATGGATATATGTTTATCCCAGGCATGTTTAAATTCAGTTACTGTGGATTGACCAACCACGTCTGCTGGAAGTTTGTTCCAAGGATCTACTACTCTTTCAGTAAAATGATATTTTCTCATGTTGCTTTTGATCTTTCCCCCAACTAACTTCAGACTGTGTCCCCTATTAAAAACACTTCCCTCCTGAACCTTATTTAACCCTTTAACATATTTAAATGTTTCGATCATGTCCCCCCTTTTCCTTCTGTCTTCCAGACTATACAGATTGAGTTCATTAAATCTTTTCTGATACGTTTTATGCTTAAGACCTTCCACCATTCTTGTAGCCCGTCTTTGGACCCGTTCAATTTTGTCAATATCTTTTTGTAGGTGAGGTCTCCAGAACTGAACACAGTATTCCAAATGTGGTCTCACCAGTGCTCTAGATAAGGGGATCACAATCTCCCTCTTCCTGCTTGTTATACCTCTAGCTATGCAGCCAAGCATCCAACTTGCTTTTCCTACCGCCCGACCACACTGCTCACCCATTTTGAGACTGTCAGAAATCACTACCCCTAAATCCTTCCCTTCTGAAGTTTTTGCTAACACAGGACTGCCAATGCAATACTCAGGTTGAGGATTCCTTTTCCCCAAGCGCATTATTTTACATTTGGAAACATTAAACTGCAGTTTCCATTGCTTTGACCATTTATCTAGGTAAAGCTAAATAATTTACCATATTACAGACCCCTCCAGGAATATCAACCCTATTGCACACTTTAGAGTACCCTATTACACAGTTTATATAGTAGATAATGTATATTTTTGTGTGCTTGTGTGTAATATGTATGTACACATATGGCATATATACATAGAATTAAATAGTATATTTTGGAGGTTCAGTAATAGTAAATAAGGGAAATTGTATCTCTTTGAGGTGAGGAGAGACCAGGCACCCTAACCCAAACCCTAACCCAAGCCCTTGACCTGAGTGACGTCAGGTTGGCTACCTTTAAGCCAGTCACATGACCTTTAAGCCACCTCGGTCACATGATTGTCAAGCCATTCCCACCTGGTCACATTGCCAGCAAGCCATATTCAAAAATAAGCCATGCCCACAGTGTGGGAGCAAATTTTTTTGCAGCCCTTCACTAGTCACTAAGTAAAACTGTGACTAAGTTTATGATCTGACTTCAGCTTTTCTTAGTTTTAAAGACATTTCTCTTTCCCCCTCCACTCCCTTCCTCCTTTCCCCCATCCCTCCCCCTCCTCTCCTACCCCCCACCTCCAAATGTAGTCAGTTGCATTCTAAAGAAAAGATTTTGTAGTAGAAAGTCTAGCAGACCTTGGAAATATGGAAGAATTTAGAGTTTTAGAACAACAAAGTTGGAAGGGACCTTAGAGATCTTCTAGTCCAACCCCCTGCTTAGGCAGGAAACAGTACACCACTTGAGACAGGTGGTTATCCAACTTCATCTTAAAAACTTCCAGTGTTGGAGCATCCACAACTTCTAGAGGCAAGTTGTTCCACTGATTAATTGTTCTAACTGTCAGGAAATTTCTTCTTAGTTATAGGTTGCTTTTCTCATTGATTAGTTTCCACTAATTTCTACAAGATAAATTTGGATTTGATTTGATTTGATTTGATTTATTGGATTTGTATGCTGCCCCTCTCCGGAGACTCGGGGTGGCTAACAATAATAGAACAGTATATACAATAATCCAATAGTAAAAACAATTAAAAACCCATTAAAGTAAAAACCAAATATACATTCAGACATACCATGCATAAAATTGTAAAGGCCTAGGGGGAAAGAGTATCTCAGTTCCCCCATGCCTGATGGCAGAGGTGGGTTTCAAGTAGCTTATGAAAGGCAAGGAGGGTGGGGGCAATTCTAATCTCTGGGGGGAGTTGGTTCCAGAGGGCCGGGGCTGCCACAGAGAAGGCTCTTCCCCTGGGTCCCGCCAAGCGGCATTGTTTAGTTGACGGGACCTGGAGAAGACCCACTCTGTGGGACCTAACAGGTCGCTGGGATTTGTGCAGCAGAAGGCGGTCCCTGCTGTAGAAAAGATGTAGAGGTTGGAGTCGGGTTGGAATCAGGAGACAAGTGTGAGAAAGAGACTCAAGGTAATTTTGCTTTAATTTTGCTAGGTATAAGATGATCTGGAGAATTGCTTTGGCAGACTTTCAAGATTTGGTGGCATCACCTTATTCATAATAAAGATAATTCTAGAAATGGAAAGTAGCTTTTTGAGTCTGCCAACTTCCACAGCTTGATTTTTTTTAAAAAAAATCATCCGAGAAATGGCCATCAATAAATAATTTAAGAGCTTCCATCCGCTAAATTAAAATTTTCACAAGCCTGTCAGAAGAAAAAAATATTGGTTGTCTACTCCAGGAGGGACAGGATTCCCAAGCCAGGAAACAGCAACCTACGACACTTTGCTTTAAATCACGTTTGCATGTTTATTGACTACTACAAAAAAAAATTAACAAAATCTACTCCTCAGCAGGTTTATCAGTGGGTGGTAGCAGTTTTTTTTAAAAAAATGATAGCTATGCCAGGCAATTTAAAAATATATTTATTAGTGGCATTATTACTTTGCTTGTTGGAGTCAATTTGTTTTACTGATTTTATTAGACTGCTACCTATAAAATGCCGTTAAATATAAATATTGAGAAATTAAAAGATTGGAAAGAATAATTTAAGTTTCTGGGAAACAGTTCAAACTCTGAACATCAAATTTCTTTCCTGGAGCTTTTACACAAAAAAGTCTAAAGTCAACAAAAAAGGACAAAAAGTTCAAATGCAGAGTAAGACATCTCATACTCTTAATATATGTCTAAGGGAAGAAAGGGTAATGTGAATTGATAGTTCCATGCAAATGTGAAAAAGTGAGGACTAAAATATATTAAAAAAAACCAGAATTCTGAATTAAGCATTTAATACCCTACAATGATTTTTTTTGCCTCATTTCACTAAAAATAAATAAATAAATTGCAATGCCTCCAATGTTTTATTTGGGAGAACAGAGGTTGGCAATACATTTATTCTGGGAATATATATTTTGCTTTTGCTAAATATATGCTATTGCTATATACAGTGATACCTCATCTTACAAACGCCTCATCATACAAACTTTTCGAGATACAAACCCGGGGTTTAAGATTTTTTTTGCCTCTTCTTACAAACTATTTTCACCTTACAAACCCACTACCACTGCTGGGATGCCCTGCCTCCGGACTTCCGTTGCCAGCGAAAGCACCTGTTTTTGTGGGTGGGGTTTCCCAGCGAGGGGAGCCTCAGTGAAATCACAGCATCGCAAAACACAGAGGTCCAGAGGTGGGGTTTTGAGGACTTCGGTGTTTTTGCGATGCTGCGATTTCACTGATGCTCCCTTCTCTGGGAAACCCCACCTACGGACTTCCATTGCCAGCGAAGTGCTCGTTTTTGTGCTGCTGGGATTCCCCTGCAGCATCGCAAAAACACGGAAGTCCAGAGGTGGGGTTTTCCATGGAGGTGAGCCTCAGGGGAATCCCAGCAGCGCAAAAATGGGCCCTTCAGCTGGCAAAAGGGGTGAATTTTGGGCTTGCACGCATTAATCGCTTTTCCATTGATTCCTATGGGAAACATTGTTTCGTCTTACAAACTTTTCTCCTTAAGAACCTCATCCCGGAACCAATTAAGTTTGTAAGACAAGGTATCACTGTATTTTGTCTTTCACGTGAATCTTAAAATTCTCTCTCTCTCTCTCTCTCTCTCTTTGTGTGTATGAATGTGAATCAGAGGTGGGTTTTAGCAGATTTTGACCAGTTCTGGAGAACCATTAGTGGAAATTTTGAGTAATTTGGAGAACCGGTAAATACCACTTCTGGCTGGCCCTGCCCCCATTTATTCTTTGCCTCCTGAGTCTGATCAGGAAGAAAAGGGGATTTTGCAGTGAACTTCTCCTGCTACGTCCACACCCACCAAGACATGCCCACAGAACTAATAATAAAAAATTGAAACCCACCACTGATACTAATACATAGGTATTGTAAACAAAGAGAGATACATAGGTGCTCATATACCTCGGATACTAAAAACATATACACATAATTCTTCGTACTTCATCAACTTCTCAGGAATGTTCCCTTCCATTCATTCAACCCCTTTCTCCAACCCAAGGATAGGAAAATTCATTGATTTTTTAAAAATCCATGTTACATATTCTCTGCCTCATGTATAATTTCTCTTTTTGTGCCCCTTCCACATTGCCCGCTCCAAAATTTATTATTTAGAATACATAAAGTCAAGGCAGCTAAGGATATATCAATTCCTCCATGCCTGGTGACATAGATGAGTTTTCAAAAGTTTGCAAAAGGCAAGGAGGGTGGGGGCAGTCCTAATCTCCAGAGGGAGCTGATTCCAGAAGTCCGGGGCTGCCACAGAGAAGGCTCTTCCCCTGGGTCCCGCCAGATGGCATTGTTTCATCGACGGGACCCAGAGAAGGCCAACTCTGTGAGACCTAATTGGTTGCTGGGATTCATGTGGCAGCAGGTAGTCCCGATGCCATGTAGGGCTTTATATATCATAACCAACACTTTGAATTGTGACTGGAAACTGATCAGCAGACAGTGGAGGCTGCGGAGTGATGCCGAAACATAAGCATATCTGGGAATCAGCATATTGCCCCCAACAATCTGGGTCCTCATTGTACCCACCTCGGAAGGATGAAAGGCTGAGTCAACCTTGAGCCAGTGGTGAGATTTGAACTGTTGAAGTGGAGCTAGCAGTTAACTGAAATAGCCTGCAGTGCTGCACTCTAACTACTGCGCCACTCCAGCTCTACGACAGGAGGTTCCAAAATCCTGCACCCCAAATTCCACTAGAACATATTGATCATTTTCCCCAGCTCTATTATCTTCCCTCAGATGTATTTGGAGATTTTTCTTAAGGCAGTGCTTCTCAATTATTTTCTGTTATGTCGCCACCCACCCTGGAAGAAGTAAACATTTCATGCCCTCTGCAATTCTCCACTGCAACTGTAAATAGAATTGCAACCTGCCTACCCTGCAACCCCTGAATTGCACCCCACCATGAGATGCTTGCCCTATCTGACCCTTGTACTGGTACCTCCATCACATTCCTCCACATTGTGTGCAGGGCTCTTAAAGAAATCATATCGCAAGTTTGAGACATTTGATTAAACTTGCAAGACATTTTCTTTAAAATGGGCTGCCCTAGACACAACGCTGAGGAATATGATGGAGATACAGGTACAAGTCTCAGGTGGGACACACATCCTACTCCCTTTGGCAAATAAATCACATCCCCCTGGGTTATGCACTCCCCCTGGCATTGCTCGATGTCCTCCCAAGGCTGCTTATTTCATTTTTGAGAAGCACTGCCAACCCACACTCAGTAAAAGACCTTGGAATACTAATATCGAATGACCTAAGTGCTAAAGCCCACTGCAACAATATCGCCAAAAAAGCTTCTAAAGTTGTTAACCTGATCCTACGCAGCTTCTGCTCAGGCAATCTCACACTACTCACAAGAGCTTACAAAACTTTTGCCAGACCCATCCTAGACTACTGCTCATCTGTCTGGAACCCATACCACATCTCAGACATCAACACCCTTGAAAATGTCCAAAGATATTTCACCAGAAGAGCCCTTCACTCCTCCACTTGAAACAGAATATCCTACGAAAATAGACTAACAATCCTGGGCCTAGAAAACCTAGAACTACGGCGCCTAAAACACGATTTGAGTATTTCCCACAAGATCATATGCTGCAACATCCTACCGGTCAATGACTACTTCAGCTTCAACCGCAACAACACAAGAGCACGCAACAGATTCAAACTTAATACGAACCGCTCCAAACTTGACTGTAAAAAATATGATTTCAGCAATCGAGTTATCGAAGCGTGGAACTCATTGCCGGACTCAATTGTGTCAACCCTAACCCCCAATATTTCTCCCTTAGACTCTCCACGATTGACCTCTCCAGGTTCCTAAGAGGCCAGTAAGGGGCGTACATAAGTGCACTGGTGTGCCTTTCGTCCCCTGTCCAATTATCTTTCCTTTCTCTCACTTATCATATATATTTTCTTTTTTTCATATATCCTCTCCTCTAAGTTCACTTTTACCCTTATATATATATTACTACATGTCTATTTTTCTTCCTATGTATTTGTGTATTGGACAAATGAATAAATAAATAAGATTAGAATTTCTTTATTGTTGTACCCTTTATGTCTTTTAGCGTCCCACATTCATCAAAAGGGAAGTAAAATTATAATGCTGTTCGCTGGTTGAATTTTTCTGCAAATCCTGATTTGAAAATGGCAGAGTGCTGAAAGAGGAGTACCATAATTCTTGATGTGTCCAAACACTTGGCACACAACCTAGAAGAATTTCAAAACAGGATTTGCTAACCTGGCCATAGGGCTTTGGCCCCGAGGCTCTGTTTTAAGAGTCTGTAACTACTAGGCCATCCATCAGCAACCACAACAGTGCTGTTTTCATTCATTTTAGATCAAAATCTCATTAAGAAGAAGGAGAACAAAGAGATAAAATAAGACAAAATGAAACATCAAACCAGATACATTGTCCCATTGCTTGGCTACAGTAAAAACCACAGTAATGCTACAGTAAAATTTGCAGCTTCTTGTTAAATTAGTCAGATTCACGCACCCCGTTCTTTAAAAAAAAGCAAAGGAAAGAAGAGAACAGTTAGGCACGTAGCTTTAAATTAATTCCTTTTGGGAAGGAAAAAGGTCTAGAGCAGGGATGTCAAACTCAAGGCCCATGGGCCGGATTCAACCCATGAAGGGCTTAGATCTGGCCTTCAGGCCTGCCCTGGAAACAGTGAAGGCACCCGCAATGCCTATGTCAGTGAAAATGGAGCTGGGGGGTGCACATGGTCCTCACGAGCCCCGTTTTCACTGGCAGAAGGCTGCAGGAGGCCATCATGGCCGAAACAGAGGCCAAGATGGCCTTTGTGGCTGAAAACAGAGCATCAGTGAGTGATATCAAGTAGCCCACACCCACCCTGGCTATGTTCACCCCTGAGGTCACAACACAACCCTGATGTGGTCCTCAATGAAATCGAGTTTGACAGCCCTGGTCTAGAGGTAGGTACCATCACAATCTTGGCAGTAGTGGGTTGCAAATTGGGCACTGGTAGCGGCAATTTGCGTGTGACCACTCCAGTGCCAGTCCTATGGGTGCCACCATCTTTTTTTTTTTTAATTTTTCAGGGATTTTGCTTCTGCGCATGTGCAGAGGCAAAATCTTGTGAGAGGACAGGGCATGTGTAAGATTTCGGTGATTTTTTGCTTCTGCGCATTTGCAGGGGCAAAATCTTGTGAGAGACGGTGCATGTTTAAGATTTTGGTGGCTTTTTGCATGGAAGCATGGAACAAAAAAAATCCCCAAAAACTCCCATGTGCCTATTCCCTCGCATGATTTCCATGAATGTTTGCTTCCTGCGCATGCACAGAACCAAAAACACACTGGGGGTGCGCATGCACATGCAAGACAACTGAAGTTGTGCATGCAGGGCACTGCTAGCGGCGGTAATAGCAATCCGCCCCCGAATCTTGGTTAGAACTTTTAAGTGAAATGTGAACTTCTTTTTCATTACATACTTTTAATGCAAAGCATAACTACAGCAAGGAATGAAACCTTACCTCTGCACTTAGAGGAATAGAATTTGTTAAAAAAATAGGATATATATTTTTTAATAGCCAATGTATACGCCTATATGTGTGTGTGTACAAGTATGTATGTAAGGACATATATTTTATAATTTATATAATGGATATATAACATGTTTGTGAATTCAGAGATGTACACTGTTCAAGAAACACTCATAAAGGTGGTCCTTGAGTTATAACCTCAATTGGAACTGTAAAATTCATTGTTAAGCAGTTTGTTCATTACATGAGATATCACACGATTGGGACTTGCAACTTTTTAGGCCAGCTTCTCCCTTGCCCTTGTTACAAGCTGGCTGGGAAGGTTGCAAATGGTAATCATTTGACCCTGGGATGCTGGAACTGTCATAAATGAAAGTACTCAAATTGTGATCAGGTGATTGTGGGGACACTGTGATGATCATCAATCCAAGGGCTGATTGTAAGCCCCTCTTCTCAGCATAGTTGTAAGGTGAGGGCTACCTATAAAAAGTACAATAGCAACAGCACTTAGACTTATGGTATTTTTCAGAGTATAAAATGCACCAGAGTATAAGACACACCTTAGTTTTGGGGGAGGAAAACAAGGGGAAAAATCTGCCTCTGCCTCCCAGCAATTTGCCTCCCAGAAAACAATAAACAGCACAGATGATATATACTGTTTGCTGTGTATTCCTGTGCATGTGTGCCTGACCCATAGAAATAGCAAAGAATTGGAGAAATGTACATTATGGCAGTATATTAATGCCAGAAAGTTTTCTTAAATGTAGTCACACAAACTCCTCCCAATTATTTAAATAGATCTACTCCCAACATGACTAAATCAGGGTTTATCTCAACTGCCTTATCTTAACAGGACAAATTATACTTGTACAGATGCTGTTAAAATTGATGTGGCTTTCTTGAAGTATACATTATTCTCTGCTATTTAAAAGAAGATACAACAGCACTGGGCCTCTTGAGATCAAGCATTTATTTTAAAATGCCCCTTCGTTTTGTTAAATTGTCTAGAAATATAATAAAGCAGTCTTTAAAAATTAAGTCTAAAAATTTGAACATTGTTTGAACAGATGGTGAGAACGATGAACCGGTGGAATGGTCTGCCCATGGAGGTTGTGAATGCCCCAACACTTTATTTATTTTATTTATTTATTTATTTTGTCCAATACACAATACATATTGAAGAGAATAGACATGAAGTATTATATATAAAGAAAAGATATAAAAATAAAGGAGAAGATATATGAAAGGAAGAAAAGATATATGATATGTGAGATAAGGAGAGACAATTGGACAGGGGACGAAAGGCAGACTAGTGCACTTATGTACGCCCCTGACTGACCTCTTAGGAACCTGGAGAGGTCAATCGTGGATAGTCTAAGGGAGAAATGTTGGGGGTTAGGGGTTGACACTACTGAGTCCGGTAATGAGTTCCATGCTTCGACAACTCGATTGCTAAAGTCATATTTTTTACAGTCAAGCTTGGAGCGATTAATATTAAGTTTGAATTTGGTGCGTGCTCTTGTGTTGTTGCGGTTGAAGCTGAAGTAGTCATTGACAGGCAGGACGTTGCAGCATATAATTTTGTGGGCAATACTTAGATCGTGTTTTAGGTGTCGTAGTTCTAAGCTTTCTAGACTTAGGAGACCTGGAAACCTTCAAGATGAGATTGGACTGCTATGTATCTGGGATGGTATAGTGTCTCCTGCACCAGCAGAAGGTTGGACTAGAAGACCCACAGGGTCCCTTCCAACACAAACAATTAAAAAAAAAAGAACGTCTTTTGAGTGAATGCAAGCTGAATCCAATGCTTGTCATAGACATAAGTCCTTCAAAGGCTCCTTGCTTCCAGGAGTATCTCTCCCTATTTTGAAATGCGGCTGTGTTACTACTCTCGGGATGCTCAAGACAGACTTATTGGCAGCCAATTTCACCCCACGGCTAAAATAGCTTTCTTTTTAAAATCCCTTCTTTTTAGTTCTGTAGCAGAACTAATTCTTTGGTGTTTGCTTGTACACAGACAACAAATAATCATACTAGCATGAAAACAAATGTCATATAATTATTTATATATTTAGCACATGCACTAAAGATAGCCACAATTCACATGTTGATTATTCCTTGGCAATTTGCAAAATATTTAGGAGTTAGTGCAGATAATCATCAAAAGCCTAATTTTTATCCCGGCACATGGCGCATTGCATTCTCTGGAAATCAGATTTAAAATCTCACAACTTTTCCATTTTCTTATCTTCTTTTCTGTCTAATATAACAAAAAACAAAGGCAGTTACAAGTACATGTATACTAACAAATGAAACCAGAGGGAATTAAGTTGAACAGAATCCCAGCCATATGGTTTACAGTGAGTTTGGCTCACACTTTCTAACATCTGCACCAGAACTCACTTCATACAAAACATTTTATTTTTCACTCTATGGAACCTGAGGAGTAGAAATGCAATTGTCTTTTTCAGATACCAAATGTTGTCTGTTGGACATATGGCGCAGAAGACAATATTGGGGCTTCTAAATCCCTCACCTGTTCTTATGATCTTCTGCTCAGAGATTCCATATATGCAAATAATTTGTACACAGGTACTTTTCACAAGGGGATATTAACAGGAATGATGAGCAATAGTCATTGGAGCTCCGGTCTCTGTCCAGGCATTAATTAAACCCATACTTTTGGTCAATTGCCTAGAGTTAATGCATACACAATGAAAATTAAAACTGGTGATCTCATTTGTTTTCCTAAGGGTTGAAAAGAATATCTGATCTGTGAACTCTCTACATTCATCGTGAATACCTCTGTTTTATTTTCATGCTGCCTTTCTAGTTTCAGAATTCAACTGTAAAAGACTGTGGCTTATGAAACCAAACTGTACAGCCTCCATACACAAGAAACAAAAGCCAAAACCTCCAGAGCTAACAAAACAAAACAAAACAAAACAAAACAAAACAAAACAAAACAAAACAAAACAAAACAAAACAAAACAAAACGATGAGGTTGTAATGCTAAAGAAAAGAACTTCTCAAAAAATAGCCCATTGAGGCATTGGTGTCTTCAGGAAGAAGTCAAAAAATATTTATATGCACCTATGACATCAAAGCCACACTTCTTTTGATATACAATGGTACCTCTACCTAAGAATGTGTCTACTTAAGAACTTTTCTAGATAAGAACTAGGTGTTCAAGATTTCTTTGCCTCTTCTTAAGAACCATTTTCTACTTAAGAACCTGAGCCTGGAAAAATTTACCAGAAAATTTCAGAGGGCATGAAGGCCCGGCCACTTTCCTACCATTCCCCCTTTAAACCTGGCCATCTCGGGCTTTTCTGGGCTGCCAGAAGAGCCTTTTGGTGGCGCTTAAGGAGGCTTTGGCAGCCCAGAGCGAATTAAGCATTTTCCTTTCTCTGAGCGCCAATTCAGAGTCCCTCTTTTTTTTTAAGCCTTAAAGTTTTGGATTCTTTTTGATTCCTCTCACCTCACCTTCCTTTGGCAAACTCCGAGCTTTTATTTATTTCCTAATGTTGTGGTTAGCTCTGGCCCAGCTCCTGCCCCAAGGACTGTGGATGTGGGGGAGACATCCACATGCTGCAGGCCTGTTTTGCTCCCGGTGGAATCTGATGATGAAGGCTCCTCTGACCAAGAAGACATGAATGACAGGGAGGAGGAGAGTGTGGCAGACAGCTCAGAAGGAGATCAATTATCTAGCTCCTCCTTGGATTCGGAACAAGAGTTAATGATACAGCCACGCATGCGGAGAGCGATGCATAGGCAGCAACAACTGAGAGATTATTATCAAAGAAAATGAGGCCACCTGTGGTTGGGTGGGGCTGTGGTAATTAGTGAGGGCTGCTATAAATAGCAGCCTGTGGGTTTGGCCGTTGTGGAGGATTATCTGATCGTTGTTTCATGCCTGCCTTGCTGACTTTGACCTTTGTGTGCTGATTTTCCCCCCGCTTTGAAACTAAACCAGAGCAAAGTGTGTTTCACTTCGTGAAAGAAGAAGGACTGTGAATTACCTCACAGCTGCAAGCTAAGTATCACAGAACTGATAAGGGACTTGTACAAATTACCAGTTTGTTTGGAGACAAGTGCTCTTTGCTATACAAAAAGAGTGCTTAGTTTATTTGAATTTTTGGTATAAAGAACATTGTTTTGAATTTTCAAACATGTGTGTGTCTGAAATTTGTATCTGTGAATTTTCGGGAGGATTCTACCAGAGAGCTCGACAGAACACCTAATGGGTTTGCACACATTATTTGCTTTTACATTGATTCCTATGGGAAAATTTGCTTCTACTTACAAACGTTTCTACTTAAGAACCTGGTCACGGAATGAATTAAGTTCTTAAGTAGAGATACCATGATACATGTCTTTGCACATAGAAATCAGTTAAAAAATATGTCAGGCTTAATTATGCAATCATGATTATTACTTTGATTTCTTACCTTCCCACCACACCCCATAGATGCTACTGCACTGAACACTGAACATCCATTCCAATCGATCGGTTGGATGGCTACAAAATCTATCTGATGATGTAATAAATATAAAAAAGACCGTTTTTAATCATCAAATTAGAAATCAGTCTCTTTTTAACAGGATTATATGCTTAGATCTTTCTGAGAACATCCAAGGTTAGCTAGGTGCTGCTATCTGCGGTGACTTTAAAGGTCAAGAAAGTGGGTTTAATCTGCCATGGTCAAATGGATAAACATGTGATGACAAACTGAGTTCAAGTGGAATAATAGCTGGCAGACAGAAGCCAAAGAATTGTGTAAAGCACTCATGAGTGACCTTATAAACTAGCCACCATTTTCCTCAATTTGTTTTTCAGTGTTTGTATGTGTTTGTATGTGTATAGATTTGAAGCATTTATTTTAAAAAGCTTCTTCATTTTGTTAAGTTGTCTAGAACAATAACAAAGCAGTCTTTTTTTTAAAAGGCTAATAATTGAACAGTCTATAGACATTTATAGTTATTGACTTACCTCCTTACCTCAGTTTTAGCAACTGATTATCCCAAGAAAAAAAACCTTCTGCCTCTGCCTCCCAGCAATTTGCCTCCTTGCAGTTTTACTTTCACTTTCATTTTAGCATGTGGGCCTGTCTTCAGCCTCAATCAGTTGCTGGTCAGGAGGCCGATAATGAGTTACTTGTGTTAATCAGGGTCTGGACTGTTTGCTGCAAGCAGGTAAATTGCTGGGAGGCAAAGGCCAAAGGGTGGGGATGGCTGAGTGAGGCTACATTTGATGTATGAGATGCACCCAAGTTTTCACCCTCTTTTTGGGGATAAAAAGTCTTATACTCCGATAAATACGGTACGTGGTGAATTGCAAGTTTGGAGGCTTTACGTTTCTGAAGATTTCGTGATTAATGTGTGAATGGTTTTCATTTAGATAGATAGATTGATAGATCAATCAATAGATAGATAGATAGATAGATAGATAGATAGATAGAGATACAGATAAATACAGGATAGTGTGTGAGAGAGCGTTACTGACAGATAGATACTGGATAGAGATAGATAGATAGATAGATAGATAGATAGATAGATAGATAGATAGATAGATAGATAGATAGATAGATAGACAGACAGACAGATAGATACAGGATAGATAGACAGACAGACAGACAGACAGATACAGGATAGATAGATAGATAGATAGATAGATAGATAGATAGATAGATAGATAGATAGATAGATAGACAGACAGACAGACAGACAGACAGACAGATAGATACATGGATAGATGGATGGATGGATGGATGGATGGATAGATACAGACAGACAGACAGACAGACAGACAGAAATATACTGTGTTTCTCCAAAAAATAAGACACCACCTCCAAAAATAAGCCCTCTTCTGAAAATAAACCTTTTCCCCAAAATAAGCCCCCTCTGAAAATATTTAAACGGATGCGCAGCCGGTCCCCGCCATTTTCTCTGGTTAGGGTCAATGTTCCCCGTAAGCTGCGCCCGTGAGCAGGCGCGCACCCCCAAATACCCCCGCGTGCACCCTTTTCCATGGGTGCGCGCTCCCCATCCCCCTGCCAGCCCGCGGAGGGGGGTCAGGGACGTGCGGCAGTAGGAGGAAAGGGAGCCACGGCCGCCCCTGCCTCCCCATGGTGCCTCTGGCCAAATGCGCCCCTGGCTTCTCAGCCCTGCCCCCTGCCTGCCCGATCCGCCTCCTCTCCTCCTCCGCCACCTCCTGCCTTGGGGCACGACTTCTCTCACAGCGGTGGCGGCTGCGGGACGAAAGCGCTGCCAGCCAGCCAGGGGGCTGTGAGAGAGGGCTTTCTCTGCAGGCTTTGGGAATGCCCGCCCTGCCCCTCTCGCAGCCCGTTCGCTGGGAGCGCTTTCGTCCCAGACTTCCAGCAAGGGGGGTGCAGTAGAGGCAGGGCAAGCGTTCCTGAAGCGCTTGGAGAAAGCACTCTCACAGCCCCCTCGCCACTTCACAGCTGATCACCCTGCCGCCGCTCCAGGGCTACTGCCCAATGCCACTGCTAAGAGAGAGAGAGAAAGGGGGGGAGAGAGAGATAGCAAGAGGGAGAAGAGAAAGAAAGCAAGAGAGAGAGAGAGAGAGAGAGAAAGAAAACAAGACAGAAAGAGAGAGAGAGATGAAAGGGGGAGAGAGAGCTAACAAGAGAGAGAAGAGAAAGAAAGCAATAGAGAGAAAGAAAACAAGAGAGAAAGAGAGAGAGAGATGAAAGGGGGGAGAGAGAGCTAGCAAGAGAGAGAAGAGAAAGAAAGCAATAGAAAGAGAGAAAGAAAACAAGAGAGAAAGAGAGAGAGAGATGAAAGGGGGAGAGAGAGCTAGCAAGAGAGAGAAGAGAAAGAAAACAAGAGAGAGAGAGAGAAGAAAGGGGGGGAGAGAGCTAGCAAGAGAGAGAAGAGAAAGCAAGAGAGATAGAAAGAAAGAAAGAGTGAGAGAGAAAGAAAGTAATAGAGAGAGAGAAAGAGAGAGAGAGAGAAAGAGCAAGAGGGGGAGAGAGAAAGAGAGAGAAATGACTCTTGATTTAAAGCATATGGTAAAAAGCACCCAAATAATAACAGAGAAAAAACCCCCCAGCCGTTTGTGTGTTTGTGTGTGTGTGTGTGTGTGTGTGAACTCTTGAACCATTTCCAATAGCTCACCTCTAATTGGAAATGGTTCAAGAGTTCACACACACACACACACACACACACGGGGGGAGGAGACAGGGATGGAAAAAGAGAAGATAATAATAGTAATAGATTTTGGTTTTGTTTTATTATTAATTTCTTTTAATAAAAAAAGAAGGGATGTTTTTCCTATCTATCTATCTATCTATCTATCTATCTATCTATCTATCTATCTATCTATCTATCTATCTATCTATCTATCTATCTATTTTTCTATGCCGCCCAGTCCCAAAGGGACTGTCGCTCAGACACTATACTTTTCCGCCCACATCAAAAAAAAATTAGAGGGAACTTTGGTTAGGGTTAGGGAAACAGAGCTGGAATTCACTTCTGGCATCACCAGCGGGTCTCTACTGGTTTGGGTCTGAACTGGTCTGAACCAGGAAGCCTCCATACATTGTTCCTCACTTTGATTTATAGAGTTATCTTAATGCTTCAGCTTTGCTTATAGGTCATCTTTAAAAATCACCCAAGGAAAAAAGTGACAAATAAGTTTTGGGATAAAGAAGCAAGTAAACAAATTGTCTTTCCAATGTCACAGGAGACCTCGCAGGAGGACACACCTTTCAGACTGCACATTACTGCCTTGGCAACAACACAATTGTTGTGACAGCTTGAATTCAGTCTGGCCCTGGCAGGGTGCTTTAATTGCCACTCAGCACTGATGACAGAGACTATAGCAGGAGATGGTAATATATAGGGTATCTTGTCCTTTTCAAGGTTTAATGTTGATTCAATATGCTGCAAGGTGAACTTGAGCTGCTGTAGCTCTTGGTAACAGGAAAATATGTATAGCGGTACGGTTAGTTTTAAAAGCAGAAAGATTGATTGGATCTACTATGGACAGGAAATTATTCTAGATCCCACTAGGTCTTACTTACCGTCAGCTACAGATCAAGAGTGGGTGACTTTTTGTAGAGTTGAAACTTTCATCCAGTCTTAGATAGAAGGCCAAAGGTTCTCCTCAAACACACATACACACACACACATACAAAGGTGCATAATAGACTAGAAAATAGAAAAATGGGTGGGACAATCTTATCTTATTTTTTTCCCCATGCACTATGTAACTTTAGTCATTTTGAACTTATCTTTGTCTTTCAAAATAGGTCAGCAATCCCAATCGCAGATAAGATATGAACTAACAGATGGCATGCAGAACTCTTTTAATAAATCTGTTGGCATTCTAGATCCTGTAGAATTTACACATCTCGTATGAGAGAGTTTCACATCTCAAGGCTGGGACCAATTCTTCTGTTTTGCTACGCCGTTTGCTGCCAAAACTTGATAGCAAATGTTGTGATTGTCCCGAATAGCTAACCGATGAGCAAAGCTTAAACTGGTGCAAAAATGCCTGCAAGATTTGCCAACTACCCAGCCAAATTTCTTCTTCTGGATAGGCCATTGATTTTATTTGTTCAATTTATTTGCTGCCTATCTCAGCATGGGACTACTCTAGGCAGCTTACAGCAATGATGTAAGATCAATTAGAAGCCGTCTTCAATTTGGACAGACTGTCTGTGTCAGAGTATAGGCCTCAATGTAATATTCCAAGCCAAGTAGCAGTACTGTAAATGCATAATCATGGTAATTGCATGGATGATGCAATGACAATGATTCAGCAGAGTAACACACTCACTCTGCCACTCCCACCTGGTCACGCAAGCCACACCCACAAAATAAGCCACACCCCCAGTGTGATAGTAAAATTTTTTGCAGCCTTTCACTGGTCCAATCATACATATAATTCACTCATCGCCCAGGGTTAGATGTCAAACTTAGTGGCCCCAAGTCTGTCGGCAAAGATGGGTCTTTAAAGCTTTGCATAAGGCAGGGAGGGTGGTGGGTGGTAATATTATTATTAAACACACTCTGATGCAAAGGAGTTAGATGTTCTATTTCCCCTCCCCACATACAAAAAAAATCTGTTCCAACTGCTACATGGGCATCTGGCCTGTGGGCTGGAAGTTTGAAGAGGATCAATGGAGCCAGCCTGAGGGGGAGAAGGGAACAGGAGAGGAGAAGCCTCTGTGGGGCAAGCCTGAGGAGAGAAGTACAGTGGCACCTCTACTTATGAACTTCATTCATTCTGTGACCAGTATACATTTGTATAGATGCATAGCCACCCCAGGAATAAGAATTCCATATGAGGAACAGTTTGCAATTTAAATGCTGAATGTACTGGGCTACTGACAACATAGAAGCATCAACAACTTTATAACGGCCATTCAAGTACAATGGTACCTCTACTTATGAACTTAATTCATTCCGTGACCAGATTCTTAAGTAGAAAAGTTTGTAAGAAGAATCCATTTTTCCCATAGGAATCAATGTAAAAGCAAATAATGTATATGATTGGGGAAACCACAGGGAGGGTGGAGGCCCTGTTTCCTCCCAGGAGATTCCTAGAGAGGCCCCACGGAGGCTTCTCCCTGCCTTTTCCGGCCCTGTTTCCTTCCAGGAGATTCCTAGAGAGGTTCCACAAAGGCTTCTCCCTGCCTTTTCCGGCCCTGTTTCCTCCCAGGAGATTCCTAGAGAGGTCCCAGAGATGCTTCTCCCTGCATTTTCTGGCCCTGTTTCCTTCCAGGAGATTCCTAGAGAGGCCCCACGGAGGCTTCTCCCTGCCTTTTCCGGTTACAGTTTCAGAGGCTCAGGTTTGTAAGTGGGAAATGGTTCTTGAGCAGAGGCAAAAAAATCTTGAACACCCTTATCTAGAAAAGTTTGTAAGTAAAGGCGTTTGTAGGTAGAGGTATCACTGTATTAAGTTGGAGATGCTGAGTAAAGAGGAGACGGTGAGTTGCTGAACGAACTGGTTTAATAACTACCAACTGAACACAATTGATATCACTTTTAAACCTAACACTCTGAAGAAACAGCCAATCAGAACATCCCTTTGCTTCCTTCTCTGGCTCCACCCAATCAGAAGCCAGTAGGGACATACAAGAAGGGGACAAGCCCGATAGTTTCGTAGGGAAGCATGGGTATTCAGCTAGCGTTAGGATATATGTAGCTGGAAGCCTGGCCTTTTGTCCTCTTGTAGATCTCCATCCTTTCCATCCATCATGCATTCACATTGTGTGGCTGAAGCCCTTCTGCAAGAGGAGTGAATAATGCATGGCCTTCTCCCTGCCTGGCCATGTGACATTGAGCCCAAAGCCAGCAATTTTGATGGATCGGTCTATTAATCAGGCTGCCCTCCGAGTGATTTCTGAAGGATAACGACCTGACTTCACAACAGGCAATCAGGGGAAGGCATCTCTCCCTTTGAGCATGTTACAATCTGGAGAATCAAAGATTTTCTTTAACTCTCAATCATAAAAAAAAGACCCTTGAAAACACAATTGTATTTGAGAAGTTCAAAAACCTTAATTTTAAAAAGTGTAGAGCTGCATATGTTACAATAAACTGAAATTTTCTTCAGATGAAGTTCTGTCTTCCTTTTTTTTCTCCTTTTCCTATTATTCCTATCGCCCTTCAGTTAGAGTCCACAATGGTACAGTTCAAGAAGCTATTGTGACAGCCTATTGTGCCTCTGATAACAGATAAGGAAGGCTGAAAGTTAACAGGAAAGGGTTTTTTTATTCCATCGAGTACCTGTAAGTCCCATCTGTCTTTGGGGTGTTAAGGTGAAAGAGCCTTGCCAGGAAATGCTAAGTTTTGGGCTCTACTACTTTAATATAATATAAATACACTGCTCCAAAAAATAAAGGGAACACTCAAATGACACATCCTAGATCTGAAGGAATGAAATATTCTCATTGAATACTTCTGTTCTGTACAAAGTTGAATATAATGACAACAAAATGAAATTGATTGTCAATCAGTATTGCTTCCTAAGTGGACAGTTTGATTTCACAGAAGTTTGATTTACTTGGAGTTATAATCTGTTGTTTAAGTGTTCCCTTTATTTTTTTGAGCAGTATATAATATTATATAATATTTCACATTATAATGTAATGTAATGTAATTATAATATAATATAATTTAATTTATTTATTTATTCGATTTTTTTAAAATATATTTTTAATTAATTTTTAACAAATTTATATTACACACAACATAAAACAGTGCATTGTGAAAAGTCCCTCCCACCCACCCACACACACATTCCCCACCACCAAATCGGGGGTGTTCTTGTATAATCCACTTGACCCAAGAGCAATAAATTTATTTACATATTATAGAGTGATTCCAATTTACTTCTTGTAGCTTGGTCTCGGATTCTGCTCGTCATATGTCGTCTTACCTTGTCCCACCGGCTATTGCCCCCACAATCTGGGTCATTTTACCCACCTCGGAAGGATGGAAGGCTGGGTCAACCTTGAGCCGGTGATGAGATTTGAACCCCTGACCTTCAGATCTACAAGTCAGCTTCAGTGGCCTGCAGTACAGCACTCTACCTGCTGCGCCACCCCGGCTCATAATATAATATAATATATTATAATATAATATAATATAATATATTATAATATAATATAATATAATATAATATAATATAATATAATATAATATAATATAATATAATATAATATAATATAATATAATATAATATAATATAATATAATATAATATAATATAATATAATATAATATAATAAATATAATATAATATAATATAATATAATATAATATAATATAATATAATATAATATAATATAATATAATATAATATAATATAATATAATATAATATAATATAATATAATATAATATAATATAATATAATATAATATAATATAATATAATATAATATAATATAATATAATATAATATAATATAATATAATATAATATAATAATAGTCTGTCGAGAGGGGTGGCATATAAATCTAATATATTATTATTATTATTGTTGTTGTTGTTGTTGTTGTTATTGTCATTGTCATTGTCATTATCATTATTATATAATATGTAAGGTTCTACATTTAGACAAGAAAAACAAAACACACAGGTGCAGTATATGTGGCATCTTGCTCAACAGTAGTAACTGTGAGAGGGATCTTGGAGTCCTAGTGGGCAACCATTTAAATATGAGCCAGCAATGTGCAGCAGCTGCCTAAAAAGCCAACACAGTTCTAGGCTGCATTAACAGAGGGTTAGAATCAAGATCACTTGAAGTGTTAATACCACTTTGTAACGCCTTGGTAGGGTCACACTTGGAATACTGCACTCAGATTTGGTCACCACAATGAAAAAGAGGATGTTGAGACTCTAGAAAAAGTGTAGAGAAGAGCAACAAAGATGATTAGGGGTTTAGAGACTAAAACCTATGAAGAACAGTTGCAAGAACTGGGCATGGCTAGTTTAATGAAAAGAAGGGCCAGGGGAGACATGAGAACTAAACAAGGAGAGAAGTAACTTAGAACTAAGGAAAAATTTCCTTAGGGTTAGTGTGCCTGGCCTCTCCTCGCCTCAAACAGATACAATTTCCCTATTAATTTACTATTAATGAACATCCAAAATATACTATTTAATTATATATATATATGATGGTCTTGGTATATTAGGGTTTCTTCCCGTGTAGGATTTGGAAATTTCTGGCGACACGGCTTAGAACAAGGACAGAAACACCAGCCTGAAGATGATGAGTGGGACCTCATCGAAACGTCGCCAGAAATTTCCATATATATAGATTGTTCTGAGTTCGGGTTTTGCCCCGTGTAATATTTTGAGTGTCTATGCGATGTTTCGGTGAAATCACATTCACCATCATCAGGCTGAAGTTATAAGCTTCGTGCTGCTGTATTTACATATTTACAGCAGCACGAAGCTTATAACTTCAGCCTGATGATGGTGAATGTGATTTCACCGAAACGTCGCATAGACACTCAAAATATTACACGGGGCAAAACCCGAACTCAGAACAATAACGGGGACTCAATAGAAGCACCTCATTGAGGACTATGAGCATAGGCTTTCCAAGCAGAGGGAAGACCTGCCAGAGTACAAGGCCAGGTAGTGGCACCTGGAGGCTCAGCAGGTTGAGATGGTCAGCCAGTTCCAGGCCATAATACAGTTCCAATGGAACAAGGCCCTCCAGCTCTTAGCCACCAGCCTTTGCCCAAAGCCCTGCACCAGAAATTCTCTCCCATCACCTGCACAAAAAGACCCCGAAGGGGGAGACTCTCTATAGCAACACAAACATTCATTGCACATATTCAGCCAAGGACCCATTGTTTGATGATCTGTGATTTAGGGCAATATAAAAAAAATTGAAATATTTTTTCTGCGGAAGACCAAAATTTTCTCATGGACCACCAGTGATTTCTCCAGGCATGTGAGCTATTGTCCATTGCTCTTCCAGGTTCCGGCACACTAGTCAATGGGACTTCATGTGCACGGGAATGCCGGAAACTGGAAGAGCAGCCAGTCAGTATGCATGCATGTGCCGGGAGCATGATCTTCCAGTTTCTGGCACGCACATGTGCACCAGCCAGCTGCTCTCCATTTGTGCATGCCCACTACAAACCATAATATAAACATAGAGACATAGAAACATAGAAGACTGACGGCAGAAAAAGACCTCATGGTCCATCTAGTCTGCCCTTATACTATTTCCTGTATTTTACCTTAGGATGGATATATGTTTATCCCAGGGATGTTTAAATTCAGTTACTGTGGATTTACCAACCACGTCTGCAGGAAGCTTGTTCCAAACATCTACTACTCTTTCAGTAAAATAATATTTTCTCACATTGCTTCTGATCTTTCCCCCAACTAACTTCAGATTTTGCCCTCTTGTTCTTGTGTTCATTTTCCTATTAAAAACACTTCCCTCCTGAACCTTATTTAACCCTTGAACATATTTAAATGTTTCGATCATGTCCCCCCTTTTCCTTCTGTCCTCCAGACTATACAGATTGAGTTCATTAAGTCTTTCCTGATACGTTTTATGCTTAAGACCTTCCACCATTTTTATAGCCCGTCTTTGGACCCGTTCAATTTTATCAATATCTTTTTGTAGGTGAGGTCTCCAGAACTGAACACAGTATTCCAAGTGTAGTCTCACCAGTGCTCTATATACAGCAGGGTCACAATCTCCCTCTTTCTGCTTGTTATACCTCTAGCTATGTAGCCAAGCATTCTACGGAGAGGGGCGGCATACAAATCTAATAAAGCAAGTAAGCAGCAGCAAGCAAGCAAGCAAGCAAGCAAGCAAGCAAGCAAGCAAGCAAGCAAGCAAGCAAGCAAGCAAGCAAGCAAGCAAGCAAGCAAGCAAGCAAGCAAGCAAGCAAGCAAGCAACAAACAAACAAACAAACAAACAATTGCTTTCCCTACCGCCTGACTGCACTATTCAACCATTTTGAGATTGCCAGAAATCACTACCTCTAAATCCTTCTCTTCTGAAGTTTTTGCTAACACAGAACTGCCAATACAATACCCAGATCGAGGATTCCTTTTCCCCAAGTGCATTATTTTATATTTGAAAACATTAAACTGCAGTTTCCATTGCATTGACCATTTATCTAGTAAATGGTTGCCAGTGCCATTTTCATATCCTAGTTGCACTCATGTGCACCCGGTAAATGCTCTTCCAGTTTCTGGCACGCACTCCCATATTGGCACTTGGTGCCAAAAAGGTTCACCATCACTGGTTCCAGGTCTATTCTGATTGCACGATCTTTTTCTGTACAAGATGATCAAATTGATTTCTAGTCTGATTTATTTGTGATAAACTCATGCCGGTCCTTATGAAGCAACATGTATTAAACAAGTTTCCCCTGATTTTTCACAGTTCAGCTTCAGCCCTTTTGGTAGAGCACAATTTCACAACTTGGTTCTTCCTTTTGTCACAGGTGGGCATGGCTCGTTTTCTCTTCTGTCCACTAAGGGGCAGCAGAGTTCCACACTAAGGTAGCTTTCTCCAAAGGTATCCCCTTGGTTCTCTGAAATACCCCTTCCAGCCGCTGAGAGGCACTCTTGCACAAGTTTGTAAGCACCGTCTCTGGTCTAAAGTAAGATTAATACGTCCAGCGCCTGTTGGAGTGGGTGGGGAGGAGGTCGCTTCTTTTACTGGTTAGAAGCACATTTTAAACACCTGTCCCATAAAATGGCTCTTTTAATACGAGTGTGAGAGCTATTATGGCAGAAGGAGTTCGTCTCTATCACCCTCATCTGGGATTTTACAACTTGGGGTCGTTCTCCCATTCCTCTCCCCCTCTCTATACAGGGAGGAAGAGGGAGGGAGAAATGGAAAGGGAGGGGAGGGAGAGAGGTACGGGAGGGAGGGAGGGAGGAAGGAGAAGGGCAAGGGGAAGGGAGGAAGAAAGGAAGGAAAAGGAAGAAGGGAGGGAGGGAGAGAGGGAAAGGGAAGGAGGGAGAGGGAGAGAGGGATCCCATTTGAAAAAAAATCCTACAAACCCAGGGACAATGTCGCCATTGATCTTGCGCAAATTAGTGTTATAACCCTTGGCAGCTCTACAGGCGCTAAAAAGATAAAGCTTTATGCTAATCACCCCCCCTTGTCTTTTTTTACCCCCCTTTCTGCTGTGTTCGCCCCCCCCCACACACATATCCCCTCCTCCCTGTAGTCTCTGGGTACCTACCTGACTAACTTAACTTTAGTTATAAGGCTCTTGACAGAAAGGAAGGAAGGAAGCGGAACAGGAGGAAGGAAGGAAAGAAGGAAAAGAAGGGAAGGGGAGGAAGGAAGGTGGAAAGTGAATGAAGCGGAACAGGAGGAAGGAAGGAAGAGAAGAAGGAGAAGAGGGAAAGAGGGGAGGGAGGAAGGGTGGAAAGGATGAGACGGAGACAGGAGGAAGTAAGGAAGAAAAGAAAGAAAGAAAGAAGAAAGGAAGGAAGGAAGGAATGAAGGAATGAAGGAAGGAAGGAAGGAAGGAAGTGGAACAGGAGAAGGGAGGAAGGAAAGAAGAAAGAAGAAAGGAAAGAAAGAAGGAAAGAGAGAAGGAAGGAAGGAAGGAAGGAGAGTCGTGTGTGTGTGGGGGGAAAGCAGGTGGAGCAAGGGGCCGTCTGGGCTTTTCAGCTGGGCTGTTCATTCAGAGCCTGAGCCACCTGCCAAGCGAGGGCTGCTACCTAACCAAGCGCAGGTGAACGTTGGTGTTGTACTGCCGCCCGGAGGCTGGAAAAAATGGGGGGGGGGGGGGAGAGAGAAACCGACGGCTCCCGCGAGCGGCGGTCCGGCTGCAGCTTGGGCCTCGTCTCCTTCTCGCCTTCGCCTCCTGCCCCAGAAGAGCTGCGCAAGGAGGCTGCGGGGAGAACCGGATGGGTGGAGAGCGGAGTGGAGGAGGAGAAGGAGCAAAGACACATTCCCTCGCCATCCCGGGCTTAACTACGGGGGGGGGGATTTGGAGGGGGAGAGTTACCCTCTTAAGGCGCTGGGATGTGTTAGCGTTGTTGTTAAAGGGTTGGTGTGTGATGATGATTTGGGGGACGAGCGGAGGCTTCACCGGTCACACTGTGAGCTGGGAGGGGACTGTCAGGTACCGTACTGGATCTGGGGGAACCCCGTCGCCAGAGTGAGCAAGGAAGGGGAAGTAGGGACCTTTTTCGCCCTTTCAACAGCGGCCTCGCAAATCAGATGTCTATGCGTCTGACTGTGGGGTGGGTGGGTGCAAGAGGTGAAGAGGGTGGGGGAGAGGGTGGCCGTCTTTGCCTCTTTCAATGAAAAGGGGTGGTCCGTCTGTCAAAGGCAATGTGAAGGAAAGTAGGTTTGGGACGGAAGGGGGGCGAATTGTAAGAAGGCTGGAGGACGCGACGAAGATTGGATCCTTCCCCCCTTTCCTTCTCTCCCCTTCCCCTCCCTCCCTTCCCTTCCACCCTTCCCTCCTTCCTTCCTCCGTCCCCCTCCCTCTGTCTCTTCTCCTCCCTTCCTCCCTCTCATTCTTTTCCTTCCTTCCTTCCCCGCCTCCCTCCCTCTCCTTTCTTTCCTTCCTTCTTTCTTTTCCTCCCCTCTCCTCCCTCCTCCCTCCCTCTCCTTTCTTTTCCTCCCTTCCCTCTCCCCTCCTTCCTTTTCCTCCTTCCTTCCTTCCCGTTTTTCTGTCCCTCTCCATCCTATGTGAATGCTTCCCCTTCTCCCCAATCCTTTCTCCGATGGTTTTTTACTGCGCAACTGGTAGTATTTCGTTTTTTAAGCCTACGTCGATGAGGATAGTCTGACTGTGCAAATACAGAAGGGTTTGGGGGGGGGGGGGTTGTTTTTGGTTTCAAGCTGCAGTCCTTCATCCCTCACGAGGCGAGTCTCAACCCTTCCGAGGTGTGCGGAGTCGGGTGGGGAGGAAGCGAGCGCGAGCGACGTTGGCATATTCGAGCGGAATTGCGGAATTTCTTGCTCTTTCTCCTCGGGTGATTAATGCACCTTCATTAAGCTAATCGCCAAAGCCTTTTATTTACAACCGGTGCGGGACAAAAAGAGAAACGCGGGCGAACTAGCACTTAAATCAATTTGACGTGGGGAGGGGAGGGACTCGAGGCGGGGCTCAACCGTCGGCGACTGGCCATCCATTTATAGACTTTGTGCCACCTTCCCAAATGTCCCTCCCCTCTTCCCCCCCCCCAAAAAAAAAATCCCCTTTGCGGGAAGATCTCAGCCTTCCTCACCCTTGTCCGCAAAACAGAAATCCATCTACGCCTACGGTTTGCTGGCGCGC